>NC_028452.1:29848011-30014241 GCF_000263155.2 Setaria italica
TTTCCAGCATTTTCGGATTGACAAAACCCTCGGGCCTATATCATATACACATCTCAGCTAGATTTCATCAGAAAGCTGTCTTGACGTCCATCTGCCATATCTCATAATCGAAATATGCAGCTATAGCTAGAATAATCCGAATGGACTTAAGCATCACTATGGGCGAGAAGGTCTCGTCGTAGTCAACTCCTTGAACTTGTCGAAAACCTTTTGTGACAAGTCGTGCTTTATAGATGTGAACATTTCTATCCATGTCCTTTTTCTTCTTATAGATCCACTTGCACTCTATGGCTTTAACACCATCAGGCAGTCGACCAAGTTCCAAAGTTGATTGTCTCCCATGGACTCTATTTCAGATTGCATGGCACTCTGCCATTTTTCGGAGTCTAGGTCCATCATTACTTCTGCATATGTCGTAGGCTCATCATTATCCAACAATAATATTTCTCGCATTTCGTGGAGCCTTGCAGACCTTCATGGTTGTGGCGGTGCTTCTCTTGCCATGAGTATCTCAACTTGTTCTGCTATGTTAGCATCACTCATTGATTCTTGCCCGATTGGCTCATCTCAAACTTCTTCAAGATGCACTGTCTTTCCACTATTTTCTCCTTTGAGAAACTCTTTCTCTTGGAAAACCCCGTTCCGAGCGACAAACACTTTGCCCTCTAACTGATTGTAGAAATAATATCCTAAAGTTTCCTTTGGATATCCCACGAAAATGCACTTATCCGACTTGGGTGTGATCTTGTCTGACTGAAGTCGCTTGACAAACACTTCACATCCCCAAATCTTTAGAAAAGACAAACTGGGAGTCTTTCCAGTCCACATCTCATATGGTATCTTAACTACGGATTTAGACGGTACACTATTTTGTGTGAAAGCTGCTATTTCTAGAGCGTATCCCTAAAATGATAATAGTAGGTCCGACTAGCTCATCATTGATCGAACCATGTCCAACAAAGTTCGATTACATCGCTCGGATACACCGTTTCCTTGAGGTGTTCCAGGCGGCATAAGTTGTGGAACAATTCTCCAACTCTTTAGATGATTGCTAAACTCGTGGCTATAATACTCGCCTTTGCTGAGCACTCCTTGAACATCAAGGCCGGCTCCAAACTGGTGAAGCAAGGCTTGCATCGCTTCGATGAGGAGAGGTGCAAGGCCATCGACGAGGAGCTCCAGAAGCTTTTGGCAGCCGGATTCATCAAGGAAGTGTACCACCCTGAGTGGCTAGCTAATCCTGTTCTTGTACGAAAAAAGAATGGGAAATGGAGGATGTGTGTTGATTATACCGGTCTCAACAAAGCGTGTCCAAAGGATCCGTGTCCTTTGCCACGTATAGATCAAATAGTCGACTCAACCGCCGGGTGCGAAACCCTTAGCTTCCTTGACGCGTATTCCTGCTACCATAAAATCGCAATGAAAGAGTCCGACCAGCTCGCGACCTCTTTCATCACCTGTTTTGGCCCCTATTTCTACGTTAAGATGCCGTTGGCCTCAAAAACGCGGGGGCTACGTTCCAACGATGCATGCTTAAGTGTTTCGGGAACCTCATCAGGCAAACTGTTGAGGCTTACGTCGATGACATTGTAGTCAAGTTCAAGAAGGGTGACTAGCTCGTCCCCGACCTCGAACTAGCCTTCGAAAGGCTGAGAAACAAGCGCATCAAGCTCAACCCAGAAAGTTGCGTTTTCGGGGTTTCAAGGGGCATGCTGCTGGGTTTCATTGTCTCTGTGCGCGGCATCAAAGCCAACCCGGAGAAAATAGCGACCATCAGCGACATGGGGTCGATTCGAAACATAAAGGGAGTCCAGCGCGTCACGAGATTCCTGGCGGCCTTGAGCCATTTCATTTCGCGCCTCGGCGAACGGGGGCTCCCTCTCTACCGACTCCTGAAGAAGACCGACCGCTTCGTGTGGACCGCCGAGGCCCAGGAGGCACTTGATCGGCTCAAGAACCTCCTGACGAAGGCCCTGATCCTGGTCCCACCAACCGACAGGGAGCCCCTCCTGCTCTACATCGCGGTGACCACCCAGGTGGTTAGCGCGGCTCTAGTAGTAGAACGAGAGGAGGAGGGACACGCCCTCAAGGTGCAATGCCCGGTGTACTTCATCAGCGAGGTCTTGTCCGAGTCCAAGGCGCACTACCCGCAGATCCAGAAGCTTATCTACGCCGTCCTCATCACGAAGAGGAAGCTGCACCACTACTTCACCTCCCATCCCGTGACGGTTGTCTCGTCATTCCCCCTCGGCGAAGTGATCCAGAATCAGGACGCCATGGGACGGATCGCGAAGTGGGCACTCGAGCTCATGGACCAGGGCATCACCTATGCCCCTCGTACAACCATCAAGTCCCAGGTACTCGCCAACTTTGTCGCAGAGTGGACGAAGATCCAGACACCATCCGCACCGGAGAAGCAGGAGTACTTGACAATGTACTTCGACGGGTCGTTGATGAAGGCCTGCGCTGGAGCGGGTCTGGTCTTTGTCTCTCCTCTCAGCGTGCGCATGAGGTACATGATCCGCCTCCACTTCCCTGCATCTAATAATGTCGTTGAGTACGAGGCTCTCCTCAATAGGCTTCGCATCGCCATCGAGCTGGGCATCCGATGGCTCGACATCCGAGGCGACTCTCAGCTAGTCGTCGAACAAGTCATGAAGGAGTGGAGCTACCACAACCCTAAGATGGTGGCGTACTGCAACGAGGTCCACAAGCTCGAAGACAAGTTCGA
Source organism: Setaria italica (assembly GCF_000263155.2). Taxonomy (NCBI): domain Eukaryota; kingdom Viridiplantae; phylum Streptophyta; class Magnoliopsida; order Poales; family Poaceae; genus Setaria; species Setaria italica. The sequence goes on from NC_028452.1 coordinate 29,850,743, forward strand.
CGGACTGGAACTCAACCACGTCGCAAGCCGTTTCAACGAGGCAGCTGACGAACTGGCGAAGGCGACATCCGGCTGAAAGCCTGTCCCTGACGGTGTCTTCGTCAGCGACCAGTACAAGCCCTCCATCCGCTACAAAGAGCCAGTAAGGGTCGGCAACGCGCCACCTGCCCCAAGCTCGGGCGTCGACCCGGGAGAGGTCGGCAACGCGCCACCTGTCTCGGACTCGGGCACGACCCTGAAAGGGTCGGCGGCTCTCCATCTGCCTTGGACTTGGAGGCCGATCCCTCCAACCCCGAAGTCATGGAGATTGACGCGAACCCAGCAGAGGGGCCTGACCCTCCGTCTGACTGGAGAGCCCCGTACCTCGACTACCTCATCCGCGAGACGCTCCCGGCGAACAAGATGGAGGCACGCAAGATTGCGCGTCGCGTCAAATCCTTCATCATCATTGACCAGGAGCTCTACAAGCGGAGCCACACCGGCATCCTCCAGCGCTACATCTTGATCGAGCAGGGAAAGGCGTTGATTCAGGACATCCACGCCAGAGCCTGCGGCCACCACGCCGCACCAAGAACCCTCGTTGGGAACGCCTTCTGGCAGGGCTTCTACTGGCCGACGGCGGTCGCCGACGCCACCCATGTGGTACGCACCTGCGAAGGGTGCCAATTCTTCACAAGCCAAACTCATCTACCCGCACAAGCGCTCCAGACCATCCCCATCACCTGGCCCTTCGCGGTCTAGGGTCTGGACCTCGTCGGGCCCTTCAAGAAAGCGCCCGGGGGCTTCACCCACCTGCTTGTCGCTGTCGACAAGTTCTCCAAATGGATTGAGGCACTACGGGTTGCGCAAATCAAGTCCGAGCAGGCGGTACAGTTCTTCACCGACATCATCCATCGCTTCGGAGTCCCCAACTCCATCACAGACAATGACACACAGTTCACCAAGAAGAAATTCCTCCAGTTCTGCGACGACCACCACATCCGAGTGGACTGGTCGACCGTGGTGCATCCCCGCACGAACGGGCAGGTTGAACGGGCCAACAGCATGATACTCCAGGGTCTCAAGTGATGGATCTTCAACCGCCTCAAAAAGTTTAGCGGCTGATGGGTTGCGGAGCTCCCCGCGGTCCTTTGGAGTCTGAGGACGACCCCAAGTAGGGCGACCGTCTTCACCCCGTTCTTCGTGGTCTACGGGTCCGAGGCAATCCTCCCCACTGACCTGGAGTACGGATCGCCGAGGGTCAAGGTATACGACGAAGAGGGGAACCAGGCATCGCTCAAAGACGCACGAGACCAGCTCGATGAAGCACGCGATGTTGCCCTGCTGCACTCGACCAAGTACCAGCAGGCCTTACAACGATACCACAGCCGTAAGGTACAAGGCCGAGCCTTCAATGTCGGCGACCTGGTGCTTCGCCTCGTCAAGGAAAACAGAGGCCGGCACAAACTGACCCCTCCGTGGGAAGGCCCTTTCATCGTCACGCAAGTACTACGGCCAGGCACGTAGAAGCTGGCAACCCCTGACGGATAGATCTTCAACAACGCTTGGAACATAGAGCAGCTAAGACGCTTCTACCCTTAGTTTCTGTCTCCAAGTTTTGTACATACATACATACTCCTATAACTTATTAATTCATGGAAAAGGGAAGTTTTGAGTCGATTTTGTTCGAGTTTCATGCCAAACTCAGGGATATCTGACCCTAGCTCTGCCCAGGGTCGCATATCCCTCAAGGGCTATCAGGGGCTCCAGCCCAAGTCACTTGACGTCTTCTCAAAACACCATTTCTTTCCGAACTAACCCTCTTGCTAAACATTTGGGTGTGAAAAGGACAGAGTGCACGAACGACGTTCAGGCAAGACTGATCAGACTGCGAAAAAAACCTACGCCCCAGCGACTACGGTGCCTTCACCTATCAGCGCTTACTGACACGCCCGACCCGCGCTCGAAACTTTCCAAACCCAAAAAATAAGAAAGAGGATCGGGAACTTTTTTTCGACAAACAATAGAAAAGGCCTCTGCGGCCATCACAGAAATAAGTTCAAAGTCAACTAACATATTTACATTTTGGGCGTCTAAGCCCGATACAGCTAGCTCGTCCTTGGGTCTTCGTGCGGGACAGCTTCATCCTCCAGAAGCTTCGCCAAGGCCTCCGCTGGGTTGAGCACCGACGCATCGATCTCGACCAGCTCAGCCTCGGAGTAGCTAGAGGCGTACCCCCCACTCATCCCGGCAAAATTGATGCCGGCATAGTGGGAGCCGAAGACGCCGAAGGCCCGCTTCACGCTGACGCGGAGCGCCTCTAGAGCAATCTCGCAGGCCCAGCGGTATGTCCCAAGGACACGAACTGCCAACGAACTCGTCCCCTCCCCTTGGACCACACTAAGGCCGTCGCAGACAACGTGGACCACGTCCCGCAGGTTGCTGTGCTCGGTGCGCTCCGCGTCGAGGACCTCCAAGTCAGAAAGGAAAGAAGAGCCTTACCCTCGGACTGAGCCTTCAGCTCACGCTCCCGGTCGAGCCCCTGGACCACGGCGGTCTGAAGCCCCTGCACTTGCACGTGGAGCTGACTGACCTCCGCCCCGAGCTCAGCCGCCATCTTCTCGACCTCATCCTTTCGGGTCGCCTTGAAGTCCCGGTCTTGCCAAGCCTTCTGCCGCTCGCGCCGTATACGCTCGACGGTTTTTTGAAGGGCTTCATATTCCCCCTTCAGCCCTGCGAGCTCCTCGGCATCAAGGCAGGCCTTCTCAGCAGTGGCCTTGAACTCCTCACGATCAAGGCGAGCCAACTTGACGATGGCATGTAACTTGTCCTCCACCCGCCGCGCGTCCTCCCGCGCCGCCTGCTCACGCCTGCGTAGGTCGTAGATGACTTGCTGAGCGGCGGCGACTTGCACGGTCAGCTTCCCGGTCCGCTTCCTCTCCGTGGAGAAGTGTTCCCAGAGCCCCCGCTCGAGCTAGGGGAACTCGGACTTCCCCCGGTTGCAGTCCTGGAGGGCCTACAAAATAATTTACACTCAGCAACGAAGAGATAAGAGGAAAACAACCACCAGGGAAAACACTATACCTGGCCACCAGGGACGACGACACCGTCCAGCTCCCCTATCGCGGAAGACAGGGTAGCGCGGACATTTGCGAGTCTGCCCTGCACCGCCTGCCACTTGCCCCACTCCTCGGCATCGTCCAGCACAAAGAGAGGTCTCTGCAGGTCATCGCGTAACCTCTAGCGTATGGTAGGCCCACCCCACGCCTTGAGAATGGATTAACTAGGGAAAGGGTGGGAGCCGCTCTGGCCGCCCCCGATGCCACCGCTGGGGCAGGCGCTCCCCGGCACGTTCGCCACCGTCTCTGTCGCGGCTGCCGAAGCGGGCGTTCCCGTCCCTGCCGCCGCCACGGCCCCCATCACGACCACCGGGGTAGGCGTCCCCACCTCCGTCACGACCGCCAGGGTAGGCGTCCCCGCCTCCATCCCGATCTCCGGGGTAGGCGTTCCCACCCCCTCCACTAGCAGCGTCTCCGTCGTGGCCGCTAGGGCAGGCGTCCCCGCCTCTGCCGCCGCCTCTGTCGTGATCGCTGGGGCACCCATTCCCACCTCCGCCACTGCCATCTCTGCAGCCGCCATCGGAGCCGCAGGCTCCTCCTCTACCTCGTCGTCGAGGTCTATCACCTCACCGGTCAGAGGGACCCTAGGGGCAACACCTTGCCCCACAGGGTCGGCCGCGGAGGAGGACGCGGAGCAGAGTCGGACCCTGCCCCATCCCCAGCAACGGCACCCTTCCTCCGGTTGCCGTTGCGGAGGCCCCCTTCATGGTAGGCTCCGTGGTCTCTATGGTGACACCACCGTTAGCCACCGGTGGGGCCGCGGCTCGCCCCGCGGAGGCGGACGACACCCGCAGCGCCTTCTTTGGCGCCAGCAGCAGGACGAAGTCCCGAGGGGCGCTGTGAAGCAATAGCAACATCATCAAAAATGGCTTGACACTAGGGAAGGAACAATATGCGCGAGGATTTTCCACTTACACTCCCTCAGCGCGGGGACGGCGGGCGCGTTTTGCCTCCGAGCCCGATGCTGACCCCGGGGCATCTGGCAGCGGCCGCTTGCCGCTACCCCTCTGCTCTTGGGACGTAGGCAAAGGGTCGAGGGTCAGCTCCGTCGACTCCCGAGGTGCGCCCCACGCCGACCCTTGTGGCGTGGCCCCAGAGCTTTGCGGGGTCGAGTCCTGGGCGGGCGGTCCGCTCGGCTCGTCCCTAGCGGCCGTTTGGGGGTGTTGCTCCCGGACGACGAGCGCGCCCGGCTGGGGAGCCAGAACGAACTCCTCCTCCTCTTCCTCCTCCTCATCTTCCTCCTCCTTCTCTTCATCATCATCGTCATCATCGTCCGACACAACATTGCCCCACCGCCGCCATTGGAACTTCTTGGCGGACTCCCTTTTCTTCCTCGCCGTCTCCTTGTCTTTGCGTCTCTTCTGCTTCTCGGCAAGGAGGTGGCTTTGCTGCCACCACTCAGCATCCTCTAGCACTGGCGGGCACGAGTCAACGACATTGACCATGTGGCCCTGCAGACATGAAAACTCCGCGTCAGAGCGATGAACCAAGAAACGTAGGAAAAAAGAACGAGAGCGCAAAGTCCTCACCAGCTCGACAAAATTCTTGTCCGGGCGCATCGGAGGATGGCCGGGCATCGGGTAATCGACTTCCTTATCGTCCAGCGCCTCCCGAACTCACTGCTGGATCTCGGTGTCGGCAAGCGCACCCGTCTCAAGGATGATGCCCTCGGTCGGCGCGCCGGGAGCCATCTCAGCAAGCGAGCGGACTCAGAGCATCAGCGGCGCCACCCTCCGAGCATGGTACGCCCCAATAACTACGGCCCCGGGCAGCCTCTTTTCCTTCAGGTGCTCGATGGCCTGAAGCAAATTGGTGATCTGCTTCTTCTCCTTCTCCACCGGGCCGTACGACCACACTTCCGGCGCCACTTTGATGATGTGGCCGGTGAACTCCGGTAAGGGGGAGTTAGAGTAGTTCTTCACGTAGAACCACTGCTGATGCCACCCCTTGTGGGACACCGCAGTCTTCATCGCCATGTATTCCTTGGCGCGAGTATGGCGGAGGTGGATGCCGGTGCACCCTATCGGCACCGGGGTCGCCCGCTGCTAGCTCCCCCTCTTCTCGGCCTTCTGGTACAGGCTGACCACGAAGAAGTACTACCAGAGTGAGAAGAGGGGCTCGATGCCCAGGAATCCCTTGCACAGTGCGACGAATGCTGCAATGTGTTGGATCCCGTTGGGATTAAGGTGCTGCAGCTCGAGCCCGTAGTAGTGCAGCAGCCCGCGGAAGAAGAGGCTCGGCGGGGTCGTGAACCCTCTCTCGTGGAAGTGGGCGAACGACACGACGTAGCCGGCGGGTGGACTCGGCACCTCCTCCATCTCGGGGAACTACCATTCACCTCTCTCGGTCCTCTCATAGAGGAGGCCATTCCTCGTGAGGCCGTCGGCGCGCGAGGTACCAAAGCTTGAGCGCGCCCAAGACCCCATCGCGAAGGGGAGAAAAGTTCGATGGCGGAGGGTGAGGAAAGCTATGGCGCAGGGCGAAGGAAGGCGAATGGCGTGCAACAAGGCAAAGAGGCGTGTGAGAAGGCGAGAGGATTTAGCAGCAGTTGCGGGCGGAACCGGCGAGGCAGGCCTCCTGTCTTACAGGGAAGCGTGTGGGAAGCGGAACAGGCGACCCCATCGCAGTAAATGCAGCACCAAGTACGCCCCGTCACGCCCGCTTTTCTCGGAATCCGTGCGCATGATCTGCTGTAGGAAAACATCCCCGTCTCCCTCATTTCACGGGCTAGCGTCTTCCGCCACTTTGCCTCCCAGAGAACACACACGCACAACCTCCTCCACGTCTGGACCAAGGCCCACCAAAAGGTAAAAAAGGGATACGGGGCTGAAAACGCCCCTACGGCCCATTACGGTCTAGGGGTTCGAAGGCTGGCCCACTACGGGTTCGACAGCCGCCCCATGACATCCCCGAGCGAGGGGTGAGAAGGGACGGGTCCGCTAGAGGCCATCACCTGGGCGCACGACAGCCTAGGGCATCCCAACCTCACATTCGAGTCCGGGCCGGCACCAAAGTTCATGGTTTTTCCCCGAAGAAAGGCAACGAGCCCCCGGATCCGATCGAACGGACTCGGGAACTAGATGAACTGGCCGGCCGAAATCTGGGGTACGCCACCAGCTTGGCCCGAGCCGGCCCCCCCCCCCCCCCCCCGGAACGTGGACCGGGACCGCACACGAATCAACCCGTCTGCAGCTCAACGAGCACCACAGTTCATCCGGTGAGGATAGCGTGGCACGGCTCACCCCCTCCGTCTCAACGAACGGACGCTTGAGGGGTAACGTACAAAAGTCGATCTAGCCTCCCGACCGATCTCCTACAATGCGCGGGGGCTCGGGGGCTAGCTTCGCAACCAATGACCACGCGAATGGTCACGACTCGAGGTTTCCAGATGGAAGGTGCTCTATGGAACAATGAGAAATCCTCTAGTGCCAAGTCGCCCATAGGACACCTCGCCTGATCAATCTCCCCGGCCAAGCCGAGCAAGCAACACTCCCTATCCCTTATTAACTGCGATGATAGCATCCTCTGGAGGAGCATCCACGCTCCACCACAGGCTCGGGGGCTACTGTTGGGAGCAAATATTGACGACCTCCTAATGCCCCTTAAGACAAAAATCAAGAAGGCCCAGGCCCACTTGCGGTAATGACGATCACCGCCGACCCAGCAGAGGTAGAGAACATCCTACTCCGTCACACCTGACCTAGGGCCCTGGGGTCGGATACAACCGACCCCTCCAGGGCAGAACTCCGCCTCGCCCGACCTGCGGTCCCAGGGTCGGGAGCACCCGACCCCTCACCCCAAGACTCCACCTCGCCCGACCCTGGGAATAGGGGGTCGGACTCATCCAGACCCACAAGATATGTATCTGCCTCGGGTGCAGACCGCCAGACGAGGACGCGGATCTCATGGGCCCCTCACCGATCTTGCCATAAATGCGCCGTGGCTCTGACGCGCAGAAAGGCACCCGCGCCCCTTGACGTGACCACCACAAGTACCCAGGCGGGACACTGTAGCCGCAACCGCACAGGCTACAGTGGCCGCGGCTCCCCCTGATTCGTCAAGAGGCACTCATGGCCTGGGCCGCCTGGCACACGAGGCAGTTCCGCTCGCTCTCACGCCCCGAGTATCTGGCGATAGGGACACGACGTCCGTGTTCCACGGGCCGCAAGCAGGACAACAGGGGTCAGCCCTCTTCCCCAACGCGCACAGTTGCCATAACCGAACACCACCATCATGCTTGGCGGCAGCGGTCGCCAGGAGGATCGTCGATAGGATCCAAAGGCAGTCGCCCTCCTCCGGTGGACGCGGTGACAGGGGCCGAAGGTCGGAGCAGGAGGCGGCGACCTGGGAACTTGGTCCCTCTCCTTGTATTTTACTCTACTTATATCTTTTACTTCTCCTTAGACCTGACTCATCTGTAACCCTGAGCTCTCCTTGCGCTATAAAAGGAGAACCGGGGGCTCTGAGATAGGGGACTCTCAAGCCAACAGAACCTACACACACACCTCTAGAGCATCAGTGCACACCCAATAGACTTGGGACCAGCTCCCTCTCTCGCCCGTTTGTAACCCCTACTACAGACCCCGCATGGCAACACGAGCAGCTCCTCATACTGGACGTAGGGCCTTCCTTGCCTGAACTAGTCTAAACCCCGTGTCATCCCACGCCACCATCCGAAGCCTTACGCGCATAAAAGAAATTTACTAGCCGTAGTCTTGATCCACTAATCTTAACAACGACAGCTAGTAAAGAAGCTAGTAATGAAGATTACATAGTTGCTTGGATCATCACAGATTGGTACGCTGACCATTAAATACATTAAAGTGACAACACATATGGCTCCAGCCGTGTTGCTGTACGCACAACACGCAGGTCACGAATGAGTTACACACATGCATCACATACACAAAGGGCCATACTGATCACAAGATACATACATCCTGCAAAACAGAGTTAGGCGTTCTAATGTTGCAAACTTTAGAGGCCCGAAACTCCATCTTCCAAGCCGAATTTGGGAAATCTAATTTCGCTAAAAACAGCGAAGTGGTAGAATTTCATGTGTAACTTTTTTTGTAGATCAATTTTCATATAAAATTCACCCCGATCCGAGATCGTACCGAAAAGTTACGGCTGATTTACCGAAACACACGCACACGGCAAAATCCCGACCCAGTAGTAGATCCAATCTACTATTGCACATCTCATGTGCTTGGCGTATGAACCTGGATCTTGATTCGACCAATCACATTGATCCTCACTCGCTGCAACTGGCATTACGTGTATCACTTAACTCCGATGGCGGAAACCCGACCGGTAGGAGTATGTCGTTACACAACCATTGCAGCAAGAACACGAAACCAGGACATAGATCAAACTGAAAACTCGCAAATCTCCATATGCACATATCCCGAATCCAAAACTAAACAGCTACGGCTCTAATACCACTGTTGGGATATGAGGTAGGCTACGCTAGCGCAAATCAAAATTTTTCTACCGCGTAAACTAGGAAAACTGTCGTATAAGGATCACGGGGTTACCACTTGACGCACTGGTGCAGAAGATGTAGAATCGCGTCGGGATAGCAAAGTCGATCAGCGTAGTCGAACGTAGTCGATCACGTCGATGTCGAGCAGCTCCTTAGCAGCTCATCCACGTGCAGCAAGATCGTCTTCGTGCCGCGGCTCGTCGTCGGCTCGTCGTGGCTCGTCGGCGGCTCGTCCAAGTGCTGCAAGCGCAACACCTCCAAGGTATCCACACGTGTAGGGAGGAAGCGTCACAAGTCAGACTGCTAGGTCCACGAGTTGCAATAGGCGAGGGCGTGGGAGGCACGGCGGATGTGTTTCGCCAAAAAGGTGTAAACCCTAGGGCGCCCCCACCCCTCTATTTATAAAGGTTCCTAATGGGCCTCTGGGTCCAAGGCCCATTAGTACTTCTAAACCTAATCCAACTCGGATCATATCCGAATTGGGCTTCCAGCCTCTTAAATGTGTGACCCTATGGGTTCAGATATGTATAGACATGGCCCAAGTATTCCTACTTGGCCCAATAGTCGGTAGCGGCCTCTAGCAAGATGTGCCAACTCCTATACGCACACGAAGATCATATCAGACGAATCATTACAACATTATGTACATGCTATTCCCTTTGCCTCACGATATTTGGTCTAGCTTCAAGCCAACCGCTCTTTCTTGATCCTGTGATTTGGAATCCCGTTGCATTTTCAAATCTGATCACTCGAGGGACCCAGAGATATCACTCTCAATCAGAGAGGGGCAAATCCCATCTTGATTGATCATGTCTTACAGCGTGCTTCTTGACAAACCCGAAAGCTACCTTTTTAAATACCCTATCACGGTGTAGCGTTTGATAGCCCCTAAGTAAGTCGATCCACATCTTGAGTACATGCAACAATCTCAGGTCTAAGGACAAAATGTACATGTTGTGTAAAGAGAGAACTACTTCTCGTGTTGGGTCAGTCCTAGCACATGTCTTCACATGTGCCCACATTATTAGTTTAACATCTCCATGTCCATGACTTGTGAAACATAGTCATCAACTAATACATGTGCTAGTCTAATATTCATGTGTGTCCTTACATGAACTCCGACTAGGGACAACTTTAGAATAACCACACAGGTAAAGAGTTTCGCATACAATTCATATAATTGCAAATCAATTCAAGTAGCCTTTAATGGATATTCAAGGAACACAATATAAATCATGGATACAAATGGAATATCATCATCTCTATGATTGCCTCTAGGGCATACCTCCAACATCTATATATATGGACCACCTCCCATATAGAAAAGACGCATCCTAGACTTCTATACGGGAAGGCCCCAAGTTAAGGTATCCCCAAGTTGTAAATCTCCGGCTCTTGTAACCTCACCCAGATATAGTGGAGATTGTTGCTAGCCGGCGCCCGTGATTTTTCCCTCTCGCATTGGGAGGGTTTTCCATGTTAAATCTCGTGTCTTTCTGCGATTGATCTTGTTTACTTCGTTGTTCCTCCGCCGTAGCGTATAACACTAGGACTCATACCGTGTAATCCTACTAGAATTCCTACCTTATAACTGACTAGTAATCCCGCCCTCTGAAGTATATAAAGGAGGGTAGGGTCTCTAGATCGGTAGGCCAAGACCTCATAGAACCACAACAAAGAATCAAATCCTCAATACCAAATAACACCCAAGCGCAGAGCGTAATATACCACACACCAAACAGGACATAGGGTATTATGCTAATCTAACAGCACGAACCTGTATAAATCCATATCTTATATCCTCGCTTTTACCTTCATGTTCCAGGTCCAGCGATCCCTCACTGATCAATCTACTACCTCGGGATACCCCTCAGTAAGTTGCCGGTATAAAACACTGACAATTGATCCTACATAAAAATCTCGGAATGAATTGGACCCGAGTTCCTGATCTAAATTTCGTACTCCAAAAGCATTTTAGTCCCGGTTTGTAACACCAACCCGGACTAAAAGGAATAAAAGTGACATTTTAGTCCCGGTTTGTAACACAAATCGAGACGGGTTTGTGTTACAAACCGAGATTAAAGGGGATTTTTTTAATTGGAATTAAAGATCAGTTTTTTCAGCCGCGGACGTTGCCGAGAAAGGCTGCTAGCCTCCGGTAGACTCCAGCAAACCAAGCAGCGTTGCTACTCGCACGAAGAACGAAAGGATGCTAAGAGGGATGGAGAAAAAGGTAGAGAAGAGAGCAAACCAAGCCAGCGGGCAGTGGGAGGACAAAGTCGTCCCTGAGCCTCCTCCGAAGATGACACGAGGGCTGTTTGGCTGTTTTTTCCTCCAAAAATGTAATCGAATCCAGGTGATTTATACGGTCTGGATGGAGCATCAGAACGTACGGATAAGAATGCAAAAATTGTATAGACAAGGCTAGTTAAAATCGCACATGTAGCCACTTGTAAGGTTAACAAAATACTTTTTGCCGCACCTCTAATAAGTTTTAGAAGTCCATCGGATGGGCTGTATAGGCGCTAAGCGCCACCACTCCACCTGGTGTCTAGCTTTCAACACTAGTACAACTGTGTCACACTTTTATGTTTTATATTCTACATAGAGTAACTGTGGCCCAAACAAAGTGGATCTTAGCGGATAAGGTTCCTTGGGGTGGAAAACATGCCTACCAGAGTTTGAGTCCACCACTTGATCTGGATTTATTTCAGGATTTAACCACCACTGTTCTTTCAATGGTATGTGGCGTGCCCGTTGTTAGTGAGGCGCCAGTGGTGACTTTGTGAATCTCAAGGATCTGTTGGCTCAAACTCTTGAAGTTACTCATAAGGATAGGGTTGCATGCATATATTAATAGGTATGATATGCATGTGTTTGTGAGCATCTGCATTGTAGTGTTTTTTAAAAAATAGAGTAACAGCGGCTTAAAAGTTTTTCCTAAGAGAAACAGAATTAGCCTGGCAGAAAAATTGAAGGAATATTACTCGTACCTCTAATTTGGTTTTCAATGTAATATTGACTAAGATCTTGGGCTTACCAATTTGTGCACCTGATCTACAAATATTGACTAAGATCTTAGGCTTACCAATTTGTGCACCTGATCTACATTATGGTAATTGGCTTATTGCAACGGTTTTTTTTTTCATTTAGTTGATCCTGACCAAACAATCAACCCACGCTCAGTTGATGCCTTCTCCTGCAGAATCCTTGGGGAATTCACTTTTGAATTCATCAAAAGTCCAATGGATGCAGGCCCGTCCATTAGGCAGCGCAACTGGAGCAACCGAGCCAGGCTCCCAAAAATTAGGGGCCCCAACTATTGGACTTTTACTCGGCCCATCTACTATCCATAGAAGTGGAACAGGCGGCCGTCAGGATGTGTACCGTGAATTTCAGGGGTCATCGCGGGGTACTGAAACGACGCGGACATGTATCGTGCGAACCTTCCCGTCGCAGCTCCCACTGAAGCCGCCGTTCGTGTGATCCGCGCCGGCGCCCGGCGTGGCGTAGGTTTGGTCGTCAGTGGCGGCCGGCTCCAACGGCGGGCGTCCTGCTAGCCTGCTTGTGGTACACTGGTACAGACGTACAATGGTACGCCAGGTCTTCGTATGAGGTGTGAGCATGCATCTGTGATCTGTCATCTCTTCCCTTTCCTCACTTTTTTTTTAATCCGCGAGTCTTGGTCTTTGTCATCACTCGTCAGCTGATCAATTATTCAAGTGAGATTGTGATAGTATTAAAGTATTCAAGTCTTTCCTCACTTTTTTTTAACAGCTGCGACTCTGCAGTCCGTTGGACATCTGATCAAGTATTCAAGTGATCACTGATCATCGACGGTGAAAGTAGGTCAGTGAGATTGTGAGAATTCTGAACAGGACTCATTACATTAATGATTGTCGCATAAGCGCACATCTGTTTAATTTATTCTATTTTGTTTGTGATTCATGAAACAGGGAGGTCTATTTATTTACGATGTCTTTTAGAGTTAGAAAATATGATTCCGGTTGTGAAAAGCATAAGAAGAAGAAAAGACTAGCTCTTGCTGCTCAGGCTCAGAAGGGTGCACTTGAGAGATTTGTTGTTACAGAAAATCAAACTAGTACAGAAAATCAAACTCAGGAAGACAATGATGGGAATCGTGGTGGTAACACAAACAATGTTGAGGCTCACACTCTTGAACTTGGTTCACCTGTAATTGATCCTAACAATGTTGAGGCTCACACTCCTGAAAATCAAACTCAGGAAAATGCCAATGTTGGCGATGCTACCCTTGATAGATCACCTAATATTGAAAGTGAAAATGATTTGAGGGTTCCTTTTCAGCCTAATATATTTGATCCAAGATATTGGGATGGATTTGATCAAAAAATGATTGATACTTTGATCCAGAAAGGTCCTAAAAGGGAGTTGTCTATTCAAAAAGGTCCAAATGACAGATTATTCAGAAGGTTTTCTACATCACTATATACTAGAGTTCTATCAAATGGAGAAAAGAGTGATAGAGAATGGCTGGTATATTCCAAAGAGTTTGACAGAGTATTTTGTTTTTGCTACAAATTATTGAGAAAGGGGCATTTAAGAAGTCAGCTGGCAAATGAGGGTTTCAATGATTGGTCACATGTTAACATCAGACTTAAAGAACATGAAACTAGTGCAGACCATATTACAAGTATGGCATCTTGGTACAACATGCGTCTCAGGTTTAATGAAAATTAGACTATTGATAAAGTTGCTCGGAGAGAACTGGAGAAAGAAAAGGACCATTGGAGGAGGGTTTTATTCAGAATTATTTTGATTGTTAAATTCCTTGCCAAATATAATTTAGCATTTCGTGGCACTAATAGCAAGCTGTACCAAGATAGCAATGGGAATTTCTTAGGCATGGTTGAAATGATGGCTGATTTGATCTAGTTATTCGGGAGCATGTGCAACGCATAACAAATGATGATATTCACAAACATTACCTTGGTCATGGCATCCAAAATGAGTTGATTAATTTGCTTCCTACTGCTGTGAAGTCGAAGATAATTAGAAAAACAAAGTAATCAAAGTATTTTTCAGTTATACTTGATTGTATCGCTGATATAAGAAACCAAGAACAAATGTCTTTGATCATAAGATATGTTGATACTTCTTCGGATTCAATTTGCATCAAGGAATCATTCTTAGGTTTTTTGGATATAAATGATACAATAGGGCAAGGAATGTTTGATGTTTTGCAAGATGAATTGAAAAACCTTGGCCTTGATATAGATAATGTGAGAGGACAAGGATATGACAATGGATCAAATATGAAAGGGAAAAATCAAGGGGTACAAAGGAAACTTTTGGGTATCAATCCTAGGGCATTTTATTCTTCTTGTGGTTGTCATAGTCTTAATTTAACACTATGTGATATGTCAAAGAGTTCTGGTAAGGCTAAAGATTTTTTTGGAATCATACAGCGTATCTATACAATATTTGCTAAGTCCACAAAGAGATGGCAAATTTTGAAAGATAACATATCAGGATTGACTCTCAAGCCACTGTCAACCACTCGTTGGGAGAGTCGTGTTGATAGTGTTAAGGCTATAAGGTTCCAAATGCAGGAAATAAGAGAAGCTTTACTCCAAGTATCAGATACGGATAATGACACAACAATAAGCAGTGAAGCTAAATCCTTGGCAACTAATGAGCTTGGTGACTTTGAATTTTTTATGGCAATAATTATTTGGTACAAAGTATTATCTGCTATTAATTTGGTCAGCAAATAGTTACATGCAAAGGATATGCTTATTGATATTGCAATAGAGTGCAGCGTCTGATTTCCTTCTTCAGTAAGTATAGAGAAACTAGTTTTGCAAAAGCATTGAATCTGCAAAAGAAATAGCACACGAGATGGATATTGAGCCAGCATTTCGTACCAAGCGTAAAATCAAAAGGAAAAGGAAATTTGATGAGACACCTGATGATGCATTTATCGCTTCATAGTCTGAAGAGGAATCATTTAGGCTCAAGTATTTTTTGCCTGTTGTTGATCAAGCAATTGCTTCACTAACTAGGAGGTTTGAGCAGGGGTATGAAAAGACTTTTGGTTTTTTGTTCACTTCACGTAAATTGTGCTCCTTAGATGATAAGAGTTTGTTATCTTCTTGTGCTCGTCTTGAGGAAGCACTTACGAGTCGTGAACATTCTGATATTGATGGCAAAGAATTACTTGTGGAGTTAAAGTTCCTCCAAGATTTCATTCCTCAGGAAGATATGGGCCCTCTTGATATTCTGAAGTTTGTGAAACGGATGGGCTGTTTCCCAAAATGCCCTTATTGCATACAGAATTTTGTTGAATATTCCTGTAACAGTTGCATCTGCGAAGCGGAGCTTTTCAAAATTAAAGTTATTAAAGTCCTACATGTGTAGTACAATGACACAAGAAAGACTCAATGGGCTGGCAACAATTGCACTTGAAATTGATGTTTTGGAGAAGATTAAATATGAAGATATAATTGAAGATTTCATTTCAAACAACACCAGACGAATGATGCTTTTTACTAGAGGTTAAGAAGATATTGGTACGTACTATTCGCCCTTTAATCCTATCACATGAGTACCTAATTTCATATTGCTGTTATTTGTATGAAAAAAACATGTACTTGTTACTCATATACTGGAATCTAAATATATCTCGATTATTTGTATTTCAGTGGTCACTATATAGGGCTCCATTTCTTGGTTTGCTCCAGGCCTCAAAATCTCCGGTACGGCCCTGAATGGATGGATAAGTCGAAGACGACGGCCGGGCGAATAAAACAGGTCAAACCACCTTAAAACGTTCGCACAACTACCATCGAAACGACACGCACCAAGAGACACAGGCTAAGCATTCAGCAATGGCGAGCACACCGTGCTTGAGTCGTCTTCCCCTTCTCTCCGAGTTAGGCATCGCAATCCTCACGCTGCTACTGCCGGTCAGCCATGCAGGTGTGTGCCCGCCGTGCGGCTCGACGGCCGTGCCGTACCCGCTCAGCACCGCGGACGGCTGCGGTGATCCGGCGTACAAGGTCCGGTGCGCAGCTAACTCGTCGACGCTCTTCTTCGACGCGCTCAACGGTACTTCGTACCCGATCACCTCCATCTCCCCTGTGGCGCAGCGCCTGGTGGTCTCGCCGGCGCCGTTCGTGTCGCAGGGCAGCTGCATCTCCGAGGGCGCTCCGGTCGCGCGAGGAGTGCAGCTGAACGCGTCGCTGCCGTTCAACGTGAGCTCTTCGAACACCATCATGCTGCTCAATTGCACGCAGGCGCTCTTGCTGTCGCCGCTCAACTGCTCCTCCAACTCGCTCTGCCACGTCTACGCCAACGCCACGGGCTCCACGGCGTCGGCCTGCGCGCCGCTGCCGCTCTGCTGCACGTTCGTGGCCGGAGGCTCTTCGACGTCGTACAGCATCCGGGTGTCGCCGCAGTTCTGCAGCGCGTACCGGAGCTTCGTGGGGCTCGACCCGGTGCAGCCGCCGGTGACGTGGGGACGCCGGCTCGGGCTGGAGCTGCAGTGGTCGACGCCCAGGGAGCCACTCTGCCGCACGCAGGCCGACTGCGAGAATGGCACCAACG
Organism: Setaria italica; assembly: GCF_000263155.2. NCBI lineage: Eukaryota > Viridiplantae > Streptophyta > Magnoliopsida > Poales > Poaceae > Setaria > Setaria italica. The sequence goes on from NC_028452.1 coordinate 29,866,913, forward strand.
CCACCTGCGCCGACGACCCGCTCGCGCCCTCCGGCGCCGGCACGGTCAGGCGCTGCTACTGCGTATCCGGATTCACGTGGAACCCCCTCGCCGGCGCGTGCCAGCAGAGTATGTTTGTTTCTGCTCTGCTATTTGCAGCTGAGGTACTCTGTCTCCGTCTTAATCTAAATGGTTGTTCGATTTGATGCAGATCCCTCGAATTGCCAGAGCACCTGGGACTGCGGGGGATCCAACTACGCAACTCTCATTGCAGGTAACTGCTTCTTGATCTCCTACTCAGTTGTTAGGAGTCTCTTCTATTATTGCTTGACACGAATTGTTAGCTGTCTCTTCAATTGTTTTTTCTTACGCGATGATGACTTGTGACGACGAGTACTTTAGATAGGTGCGTCAGTCCTTGTCGTTCCTCTGTGGAGAGGGCAGAGGTAATCGATAATGAACCATTCTGAACTCCTAGCTTGACATTGGCATTTCATGTCGACGAACAGTACAGATAGCTGCTAATTCGATAACAATCCAGAATACCATTTGAGTCAAACATAGTGCAAAAGCCCTCGTAAAACGCATTGAATAAAGAAAGCTTTTTATGGTCAAGCTTTTCTTTTGACTAATCAAGTTCAGAGTTCAGACGACAAGTACTCTGTATTAAGAAGGCTTGAAGGGAAAGTAGTTACACGTCAACCTCAATCTGGACCCCACCTCTCCCCAGTGGACAGTGGTCAACTTTGGGAGCTTACAGGAAGGTAGATGCTTTGACCCTTTCTCCGTACTCCGCTCATGAATGCAGTGCTGACTAATATTGCAGGCAAGAGACCACCTAATGTAGTTGATATGAGTCTAGCTAATCCAGATCACTGAGGGGTGTTTGGATACGAGGTGCTAAATTTTAAAAGTGTCACATCGGATGTTCGGATGTTAATTAGAAGGGCTAAATATGAGCTTAATTATAAAATTGTAATTGCAGAACCCCTATACTAATTCGCGAGATGAATCTATTGAGCCTAATTAATCTATTAGGCTCAATAGATTCGTCTCGCGACTTAGACTCCATCTGTGCAATGAGTTTTGTAAATAATCTATGTTTAATACTCCTAAATAGTATCCTAGATGTGACGAATACTAGGAGGTGTATCCAAACACCCCCTAATGCCACCCGCAAAGGGCCGATAGCAGCTTGCGCTAGCGGACCATGAAGGAGAGAGAAGTGCTACATCCAGCGACGTTCGCTAACACTTCTTTCAACGCTCACGGGCCCAACCCACCCGGTTTCCGATGCCGAGCGCCTAAGCAGATGGATAGGTGGGGCAGGCGGAGCACGCCACCAACCAGGATGCTCGACACCACCTCAAGCATACGGGGTAAAGCCGAGCACGCACGCTGGCTGCCGAGCAGAGCCGAGCCGCCACTGCCGTTGGTCGGGTAGAGAGGAGCGCGTCGCCGAGAACCCGCGTGCAGGGCGTGGCCACCAAGCCGGCACCATCGAAGTAGGGCCGACCGGCAGGCGCATGAGTAGAACCCACCAGCCAAGGTATCAGCACAGAGGATCATAGTTTGGCAAGCGAGGGCACGGGCCCGCCGCGACTGGTATGGAGCCGGAGATGGCCGAGGTGAGGCATGGGCTCGGAGTTGGCCATGGCCAGGGGTCCGCACGGTGGAGGGTGGCAGCACTGGTTAGCTCAATGAATTCGCGGTGTGAGGGCGCAACCAACGGAAAGCACGAGCATGAAGAGGTACTCATGCTGGTGGAAAACGAACCTCTAGTTGCAGTTGAATAGAGCTATATATCTTGAAAATCCAACTAGAACTAATTATTCGAGACAAAAGGGTATCCTTTAGACCCTCTTTAGTCCCCATTGGTGTTACCAACCGGGACTAAAAAGTTTCCAAAAAAATAAAAAAAAGGCCACCTATGCCGGCCGCCCGCCCGTGCTATTGGTATTTTTACCCAGCAACCTACCGAGGGATATCCCGAGGTAATAGATTGGTTGGTGGGAGATCATCGGACCTGAAACTCGAAGGTAAAAGAGAGGATAAAAGACATGGATTCATACAGGTTCAGGCTGCCAGAGTAGCGTAATATCCTATATTCTATTTGGGGTGTTGTATATTGCACCCTTCGCTTGGGTGTTGTTTGGTGTTGAGGACTTGGTCCTCTATTGTGGTTCTATGAGGTTTTCGTCTACCAATCTAGGGATCCCTACCCTTCTCTATATACTCAGGGGGCGGGATTACTAGTCGGTTACAAGGAGGAGTCCTAGTAGGATTATAAGGTATGAGTCCTAGTAGGATTACATGTCTTCTTCCTACCTTGAGGCTACTGGGGATGTACCCCCGACGCGTGTCGACCGCCCGCCGCTCACCCTCGCCCATCCGCCTCCGCTCACTGCCGCCGCCCGCCTCCGCCCGCCTCTATCGCCGCCGCCCGCCTCCGCCCGCCTCTATCGCCGCCGCCCACGCTGTCCACCACTCGCCCGCCCGTGCCCACCCGCCGCCTGCCGCCGCTCGCCCTCGCCCACCTCCGTCCCGGCTCCGCCTGTTGCCTCTGCCTGCCTTTGTCTACCTCCACCCACCTCAACTCAGTCGGCCGCTCACCTTGACTCTGTTTCTGCCCGCCCGCGCCCGCTGCCGCTCAACCATCCTCCCACCGCGCCAACTCGCCCTGCGCGCCACTACCCTGCCCTCATCCCGCTGCCGCTCCTCACTGCCAGTGAGGGGCTAGCAGAGGGGGAAGAGGAGGTGCAGCAGAGGGGGAGGAGGCAGGGCAGCGGGAGGGGAGGGGGTGGTGGTGGCGCAGAGAGGAAGGAGGGGAGGCGCTGGTGGAGAGGATGAGGAGAGGAAGAAGATAAGGTGAACAGGAGGAGAGGCACTGCCTGGAAGAAGATAAGGAAGGTAGAGAGAGACGGGGGCTGCGTGGAAAGCCTCCATTTTGTTCTGATTGGAAAAATCTAGTCAGGACAAAACGGGTGAGCTTTTCTCCCAGTTGGAATTACCAACCAGGACTATCCTAGTTGGAATTTCGAACCGGGACAAAGGAGGGGGTGTTGGTGCTAGATTTTTTAGCCGTTACAACCGGGAGTAAAAGGGGGGCTTTAGTCCCAGTTGGTCTTTACAACTGGACTAAAGTCCCTCCCGTCGGTGGTCTTCGGTGCCTCATTTTTTACCTGGGACTAAAGGCACTTTGAACATGGGTCCTAAGTCAACAAGGACAAAAGTACCTAGATGGAAGGTCAGTTCTCTACTGGTGCCAGCGCGGTGTGGAAGTGAGGTGGAGTGAGTAGGACGGTGTCCTTGACTACCATCGCGCGTTAGGCTGCCGATCGACGGGCGGGCTAGGCAGGCCAGGTGGAGGCTGGGTGGAGGCACGATGACACAGATGAGCTCGGCAGTTAATTTTGGAAATTATGCTATAGCTAATCCATTGAATAGGTTATCTACAGTCTTTACTATATCATATGTTGATATTGCTATCGAGGGCAAACTATATATACTCTATTCGTGTTGTTGCGGGTGCCCTAATACCTAGCAAAATTTCTATTGTTCCTTGGGATTTGGGACAAAACATTTAATTGCACAAGACTAAACCGAGTTTGTTTTTTTCCAGAGCGACTAAGGCCTGGTTTGGTTACTCTTACTTATTTTTAGCACCCGTCACATCGAATGTTTAGATATTAATTAGGAGTATTAAACGTAATCTATTTACAAAACCTATTATATAAGTGGAGGCTAAACGGTCAGACGAATCTATTAAGCCTAATTAGTCCATGATTTGACAATGTGTTGCTACAGTAAACATTTGCTAATGATGGATTAATTAGGCTTAATAGATTTGTCTCGCTGTTTAGCCTCCATCTGTGTAATTAGTTTTGTAAATAGTCTACGTTTAATACTCTTAATTAGTATCTAAACATTCGATGTGACACGTGCTAAAAATAAGCAAAGGGAACCAAACACCCCCTAAACCAAGTTTGGTTGACATTCTTAAGTTTGTCCATAGATGGTCCCTTGCCTAGCTGAATGGTATCTTGATTAATTTTTTGTCACACTTGTGGAAGGGTCTCTAACCTAATGGTTAGAGCACCTGAGTAGTACCGAGCAAATCTGGGTTCAACTCCTTGTAGGAGCAAATTAAACAGATGTAGAATAAAAAAATTATAAAAAAGATAGGCACGAGCTCTCTGCTGACTTGGGACAAAAAAAATTTGCCACACTTTTTCTTAGTTTAATTTGATACCTGAGATCCATGTCGCAAGAAAATTGTCCACCCAGGCAACTGGTTATGTAGATCATGGTACCGGTTCCGGGAAATAGAAAATCGCGTCCACCCCCTCCCTTCATCTTCCTCACGCAACTCCACCGCACCGCCGACTTTGGATTCCTCGGCGGCACGGCCCACCTCCCATCGCCGGCCTTGGATTTCAGCTTACCATGGAAAAAAGAAAGGAGCTCCCAGCCGCCTCTCACGCATCCTTTGCCACCAAAGAGTCCGTCTTGCCCTTGCATATGGGATTGGTTATTTCATTTCAATTTTGACGTCTTACAGATACAACTGAGTCTATGATATGACATCTTTCAATTTATCTGAAACACGCAAACGCGACATAAATATGCATCCATGAGTATCTAAGTGCAAATGAATTTAGTACTCTGACTGACGGGTGTAAGAAAACTGATGTGGTAACGATGTGTGTGGTACAATCGATTTATAGTAAATTACAACGTAGAATGAACGTATCATAAGTCGACTACATTATTGTTTGAAACTATTATTGTAACTATTCTACTGCGTTGGATAAACTATTCTACGTATATATATAGGGTATATAAATATATTTGAAGACACACACTTCTCAAGAGATAGCTGAGGTATTTTTTCCAGCCAGAGATGACAGCTTCGAAACACACATTTTCAACTACTAGTCACTACTAGGGAAAACATGTTTACTCTCGGTTAGGAACCCCCTTAGTACCGATTGTGCAACTGGTACTGGTAATTTGATATTAAAAGAGGACCTTTAGTACCAGTTAAAATAACCAGTACTAAAGGGTCTGCCACGCCACGCGCGGCGCCGGCCGAATTAGTACCGGTTGGGGAGACCAACCGGTACTAATTTTTTTCTTTTATTTTCTCATTTTCTTTTCTGTTTCTTTATTCTATATTCGTATTTATTTCCTTTACATATACTAGTTCTAATATGCTAATATATATAAAGTTCTATTTATTTTTAGTATTACATTTGAGATACTATTACATATATATAGGCATATTGTGCATACATATATATATATATATATATATATATATGAATAATATTACATTGCCTCAACTTTCAAGTTCAACATTTCATATCTATTATTCTGAATCCGAGTCCTGACGGTAATGTAGATTTGATCCATCATTATAAAACTCCCCCACTGGATTTATGATCTTATCCAAAAGAAATCCATGGAGTTGTTCTTGAACTGCCCTAATGCAGTCCGTGTCAAGGACTCTTTCCTTCCTATACATCATCTGTGTCATTAGCAAAGGTTATTATATATAGTATATCAATGGGTTTGCATAATTAGAACTAATTTATTGTTAAGAATTTTGCATACGTATGGTTAAATCGTGGTCAGTCATACGCTGCGGACCTATAAAGCTGTGGATGAACTCACATACGTAGTATCCGCATAAATGGTTACCTAGCTCCTGCCTCCAACACTACATATATGGAAAAAAAGGTTATGAAATATTTTTTGTGTTAAAGAAAGTGACACGAGATGTGAAAATTCAACACATACGGGGAAATCAGTCTTCCAATTTAGTTCATCCTTGAATTCACCCACGTCAAGACATAGCACAATGAATAGAGCCGGCATTTTGAAGTTAGATGATATTTAAGACTTACAGAACCAAGTAACTGATGAGTGACTTGTCAAGTGTGTCTTAATTGAACAGGAAATACAATTCCTTCAGCACCACATTTATGATGTCTTCTCCATGGAGAAAATGTTGATCACCAATCCCAACTTCGAGCATGGCAAAACCCTCGGCTAAAGCATCTATGTACCATTGGTGCAACTTGTACATCTTCATTGGGAGACGGTTCACCAATTGCAGCCACACAAGCGGTTTCCCATACTCATATTTCCATTAGCAGCCTAAGGTGCTGTGGGATGTTATCCTCTCCTCGAAGTTGAGCTGCGGTCAGATTTGAATCTTTAGCGAATTGCAGCAGGTTCTTATCAAATTCAGGAAGCACCTAGAGCGGGGCAACCAATTGGTTGGATTGGGCTCCGAGTTGAGGAATAGTTGACCCACTTTTCTTCCTCTTCTTAGAAGCCATTGTTATTTGTCTATCGTAATCAGAAAGAGGTAGTTTCTCTGTCTGTTTCCTTCGCTCCGCCTCCACGCTTCTGATGAAAGCCCGAATTTTACCCTTATCAACTGGTGGATCCTCTTGTTGTTTCCTTCGCTCCACATAACTTGCGAAGAAAGCTTTTTTCTCAGCATCCACTATTGCGCGGAGTTCCTTATCTATCATATCACATGGCTTCTTGGGCGCTGGTTGCTTGTCCTTCTACTTTTCCTGCTTTGTCGTGGCCGCAGTAGGCGGAACTGAAGGCGTCTTTCTTCGTGTAGCCATGCTCATAGGAGGTGGAGGTGGACTCATGCTTGGATCCTTGTCTGGTAGTGGACTCATGCTAGGATCCCTGTCTGGTAGTGGAGAGGGTGCCCTGGAAGATGGTGTAGGTGATATTGCCCTTGAGCCTTGAGGAGATGATCCCAAGGTTGGGGGATTCGACTACGTAATCCTTATGTAGCGCTTGGGCCATAGAATCCAACCATGGATGGCTTCTCCTAGATTCTTTTCCCTGACACCTCCAGGGATCTCCAGTTCCAGGTCATCCCAACCATCAACCACTCGGTCCACCCCAACTTCGGCGTAACTATGAGCTGGAATCTCCACGCCATGAAGTGTTTGGCCTTGCATCGGTTGCTCAGCCACACCACAAGCCACCACGATGAGGTTGTTTTTCATGGAAGTAACAAGCTTATAAGGGGCTCTCCTAGTGATGTCGTCCATGGGGTGGCGTTGGTTGTCCTCAAGTATGGTAGAAGATCCTCCAGCTAGCTTCCGTGGAAGCGACATTGTTTCGACGCTGAGTGGGGCTTATGTCGACATGTGTAGTAAATCATATAACATTCATAAAAATTGGAAAAATGTCAGATGCGGTCAAATATCAAACATGGTAAAGTTATTAATTTTAACTTAGTAATAGGTTATAATGGTCATAATACTTATGTTAACTTTAAAATTCAAAAAACTAGATATTGACCATGCAAAAATTTAGAAGAATAGTGCTCGTAGTGTTATTAACATGTTTACCATGACTTAATCATGTACTTGTTTAATTGCACGTAAATTTATTGTTTGATATTCAGTGGTGGTACAAAAAATTGAAATATTTAAAATTTTAACCATGCAAAAATCAGTTCTTGTTTAATAGGGTGAGATTTTTGCAAAAGAGTATTGTTCAATCAACTTATTCGAATTGGAGGTACTACTGCATTGAAGACACTGCTAACTCCAATCAAATTATTCGAAGATGAATGCATTTTCTGCCATTTGTTTAGAATGGATGAGGAGGTAATATGGTTTATGTTATTAAACATTGTAGAAAGAGTTTTCACGTTCCATGTGCAATTCAGATAATTGATTGCCGCTATGATGTTGTAAGCTCTTTCGTTTTTGGTCCAATGGTTTACATTTTTTAGAATTTATGTGATGTTCGGAAATGCTTTCTTTTACATGGTAGGATAAACATAATGTGTTGTGCCCTAAACATGTTTCAAATACACTACCATGTGATAAGCTGAGTACGCATGGTAGGAGAATGACCATTTTTCTTCCTTGCGTCAAAGGTTTGTGATCTTTCATTGCCCTCCTTGGAAGATATGGTAATTACATTAATTCCTTTGTTGATAACCAAAAACACAACATAATGGTTCAAATAAATTACGCAACATCATCTAATGGAACGTTAATAACCCTCCTCTTGACGAACATCCCTTGGTTGTGATCGCGGCGTATGTATGGAACGTCCTCTTTGGCTAACAGAATGCTTGGGTCAACCTCGACTGAAAATGCAGGAAGATCATTGAACTGATCATAATCTTCTAAAATGTCAGTCTTATCCTCAATTCCAATGACTTTTCTTTTCCCTTGAAGAACTATGTGGCGTTTTGGCTTGTCATCTAACTAATTAGCACCCTTCCTTATTGGTTCACTTGACATGTCATTCACGTAGAAAACTTGAGTCACGTCATTGGCTAGGAAGAATTGCTTGTCTCTGTATCCAATATTGTTTAGGTCTACCAGTGTCATCCCATAGTTGTCTATCGTTACGTCTCCTCCAGTAAGTTTCACCCATTGGCACTGAAACAGAGGGATTTTCAAAGGTCCATAGTCGAGTCCCTATATCTCCTCAATGACACCATAGTATCTATATTTTTTTCCATTGTTGTCTATTACATCTATACGGACACCACTATTTTGGTTTGTGCTCTTTTGATCTTGGGCTCTAGTGTAAAATGTGTACCCATTTATCTCGTATTCTTGGAATATCGATACTTAGATAGATGGACTCCTAGCCAACCATGCTAGTTGTTCTCCAATTGTGTCATCACCTATCAGTCGTCACCGCAACCAAGAGGCAAAAGTGTCAATGTGATGATGAGTAATCCAGGCCTCAGTCTTCCCTTAGTTTGAGGACCGTACAATGGCCCTGTGCTGCTCCATATATGGAGAGACCAGGGATGATTGTTGCAGGACCGTGAAGCGTTCTTTACGAAATGTATCCTCATTGATGTCCATCTAACCTTTCCTCCCTAGTGTGCCCTTTCCCTTCAGCCTCCCCTTATGTCATGATATATGGACTCTAATCGAACTCAGATCATCAATAAAGTCAACACAAAACTCAATGACCTCCCCTGTTCCATATCCCTTTGCGATGTTTTTTCCGAACGGGCACGGTTACGAACATACTTGTTCAGAATTGTCATAAACCTCTCGAAAGGGAACATATTGTGTAGAAATACATGATCGAGAACAAAAATCTCTTCAACAAGGTGGACTAGAAGGTAGGTCATGATATTAAAGAAGGAAGGTGGAAAGACCATCTCAAAGCTGACAAGGTATTGCACCACGTCATTCTGCAGCTTTAGTAGATTGTTTGGATGGATTGCCTTCTGAGAAATCATGTTGAGGAATGCACATAGCTTCATGATTGTTATTCTCACATTCTCTGGTAGAATACCCCTTAGTGCAATAGACAACAATTGTGTCATTAGGACATGGCAATCATGGGCCTTTAGATTTATGTATTTCTTCTGTTTAAAATTTATTAATGCCTATATATTCGAGGAGTAGCCCGATAGGACCTTAATACTATTGAAGCACTCAAACATGCTTTCTTTCTCTTCCTTGCTGAGTGTGTAACTAGTAGGATGTAAGTAATGCCCATCATCTCTCTTTTTCGGTTGTAGGCCATCTCGTTGTTTCATACATTTCAGGTCCTGACGTGCTTCAATTGTATCCTTTGCATTTCCATATGTACCTAGGAAGCTAAGCACGTTCACACAAAGATTTTTCATCAGGTGCATCACATCAATTGCATTACAGACCTGAAGGACTTCCCAATAAGGTACCTCCCAAAATATAGACATCTTCTTCCACATGGGTGCATGTCCGTTCACGTTCTTCAGAACAGGTTGGCTACCAGGGCCCTTGCCAAAGACTACCCTCACATCCTTTATCATAGAAAATACACGTTTACCATTACGGTGAATGGGCTTAGTACATTTTTCTTCCTCCCCTTCAAAATGCTTGCCTTTCTTTCTTAAGGGGTGTTTACCAGGAAGAAATCGACGATGGACCGTATACATGACCTTCCTACAATGTTTCAAATACATGCTGCAAGTATCATCTAAACAGTGCGTACAAGCTTGGAATTCCTTGTTTGACTGTCCGAACAGATTACCAAGCATTGGCCAATCATTGATGGTTACGAATAACAATGCTCGTAGATTAAAAGTCTCCTTTTTGTCCTCACCTCACACACGTACACCTTTTTCCTTCCATAATAGTATAAATTCATCAACCAATGGTCTTAGGTAAACATCAATGTCGTTGCCAGGTTGTTTTGGGTCTTGGATAATTATCGGCATCATAATGAACTTCCGCTTCATGCACAACCAGGGCGGAAGGTTGAACATACATAAGGTCACAGGCCAAGTACCATGACCACTACTAAACTCACCGAATGGATTGAATCCATCTATACTTAAACCAAACCATATGTTCCTTGCATCCTTTTCAAACTCGGGAAATTCTCTGTCAACTATTCTCCACTAGGACCCATCAGCGGGGTGTCTAATAATTTCATCTTGCTTACATTCTTCTTTGTGCCAACGCATCAACTTTGCATGTGCCTTGTTTCTGAACACATGCTTCAACCGTGGTACTACAGGGAAATACATTACCTTCACAGGAACTTTCTTCATGATGGCCTGCCCCTGAGCATCACTGTGGTCATCTTGCCTGATCTTATAACACAACACTTTGCACAGTGGACAAGCCTCTAATTCCTCATATTCCTCACCGCGAAGAGGATACATTCATTAGGATATGCATGTATCTTTTGTACCTTTAAACCCGGAGGGCAAACAAAATTTTTTGCTTCGTACGTTGAGGATGGCATTTCGTTCCCCTCAAGAAGCATGTTATTTATGATTTTCATTAACTCATCAAAACCCTTGTCAGAAACTCCATTTTTTGACTTCCATTGTAGCATTTCCAGTGTGTTACCCAACTTTTTGTGCCCCTATTTGCAATCTGGGTACAACAATTTCTTATGATCATCTAACATACGCTCGAACTGTTTTGAGTCCTTCACATTCTCGCAATCTTCCTATGAATCTCGCAACACCTAACCTAGATCATCGATAGGACCTTCTGCCTCGCCCATCTCTTGTTCAACCTTGCCCATTGGAGCATTTAGAAAGGCACTTCCTTGAATCTAGTCAGGAATGTTGTCATCTTCTTCTTCATCATCACCATCCATCATAACTCCTCTTTCCCCGTGCTTGGCCCAAACAAAATAGTTAGGCATGAATCCAGAACTGTATATGTGGGTGTGAATAATGTTTCTGGATGAGTAATCCTTCTCATTTTTGCAATTTCTGCATGGACAACAAATGAAATTGGACGGCGGTTTGTTGGATCCTGCCTGATCTAGAAAACCACGCAAGCCATTAACATACTCCATGGAACATTTGTCTGCGTTGTATATCCATTGCTGATCCATCTACAAAATATTACCGAACCAAACATAAAAAACATGAAAAAAATATCATTAAATTGTATATGAATTAGCTATAAATTATAGTAAAAATGTTGAATTCGCTAGAGAATATAGAAACATTCTTGAATTAGCAAGAAATCAACATTATTTCCTACAATTTGATAACATAATTTCTAAATTAACATGATATAATTTTCACTTATTTTTATACATTTCTAAGAATTAACATGATTTTATATAAATTCTAGCTACTTCAAGAATTTTTTCCTAAGTTAACATGATTTCCTACAATTTTCCAAAATTTCCTATACAAAATGGTGCATATATTTAAAAAAACAAATATGAGCTCTAAATAACATGTTCATATAAATGAAAAATTTCCCCATTGTACCTTATTCTAAGAATCACTGATTACTCTAGCTCTAAAGCATAAAACATATACTAACCATGTATCAATGGTGGATGAAGTTTCTAACCTTTAGAATACTTAAATGAGTGAAATCCCCAAGAAATGGTCACAAATCCGGCAGCACCTTCCCCTATTTCGCCCATGGATAGGGTGAAGCTCGAGCTGTGGTTTCTATTTCTGCAGTATATGAATTAGTTGAAAATTGTAGTAAAAATGTTGAATTAGATAGAGAATATAGAAAAATTCTTGAATTAGCGAGAAATGAACATTATTTTATACAATTTGATAATGTAATTGCTAAATTAACATGATGTAATTTTTACTTATTTTTATACATTTCTAAGAATTACTATTATTTCATATAAACTCTGGCTACTTCAAGAATTTTTTTCTAAGTTAACATGATTTCTTACACTTTCCTATACAAAATGGTGCATATATTTAAAAAAATAAATTTGAGTTCTAAATAACACATTCATATAAATGAAAATTTTCTCTATTGTACCTTATTCTAAGAATTACAAATTACTCCTGCTCTAAACTATAAAACTTTGTATACTAACCATGTATCAAGGGAGGATGAAGTTTCTAACCTTTAGAACATTTGAATAAGTAAAATCCCCAAGAAATGGTCACAAATCCAGCGTCACCTCCCCCTATTTCGCCATGGATAGGGTGAAGCTCGAGTTGGAGGAAATAGCTCGGGCAAGAGGAAGGAGGGGATTTATAAGAGGAACTTTAGTACCAGTTGGGGACACCAACTGGTACTAAAGGGTCCACAATAGTACCGGTTGGGGCTCCAATCCGGTACTAAAGGGGTTCAAACATTAGTACCGGGTCAGGGTAGCAACCGGTACTAATGTGCAATACATTAGTACTGGTTGATGCTCCCACCCGGTACTAATGTGTGGGTGGCGCATTTGTACCGGTTGGGAGTACCAACTTGTACAAATGTGAACCCTTTAATACCTGTTGTTGCCACCAACCAGAACTAAAGGGCCTCACCGGACCCTCCTAGGGAAGTAACCGTTAGGTCCGGTACAAATGTGATCAAAATGCAATCAGTACTAAGCCTCGGGACGAATGTTCATTTTTCTAATAGTGATTTCATGGTCGGCGAAGTCCATCAACTGAGCAAAACTGATGATTTGTCATGCAATGCAGGACTTGTCTGTGGCCTTGGCGGCGCGGTGCTGCTTGCCGCCGCGGGGCTGTTGGCCTACCGGCGGCAGTGCCGAATCCGGCTCGCTCGCGAGAGGTTGGCCAAGGAGCGCGAGGAGATCCTGAACGCCAACAACACGAGCGGGCGCACCGCCAAGAACTTTTCTGGGCGCGAACTGAAGCGCGCCACGGGCAACTTTTCCCGCGACAACCTCCTCGGTGCTGGCGGCTACGGCGAGGTTTACAAGGGCCTGCTCGGCGACGGCACTGTCGTTGCCGTCAAATGCGCCAAGCTTGGCAACACCAAGTCCACGGACCAGGTCCTGAACGAGGTGCGCGTGCTGTTGCAAGTTAACCACCGCAGCCTCGTGCGTCTGCTTGGTTGCTGCGTCGACCTGGAGCAGCCGCTCATGGTGTACGAGTTCATTCCCAACGGCACGCTCGCTGACCACCTTTACGGCGGCAAGAGCCGGCCGCCGCTCCCCTGGCGCCAGCGCCTGGCCATCGCACAACAGACGGCGGAGGGCATAGCGTACCTGCACTTCGCGGCCATGCCACCGATCTACCACCGCGACATCAAGTCGAGCAACATCCTCCTCGATGACCGGCTCGACGGCAAGGTCTCCGACTTCGGGCTGTCCCGGCTGGCAGAGCAAGGGCTGAGCCACGTTTCCACGTGTGCACAGGGGACGCTAGGGTACCTGGACCCCGAGTACTACCGCAACTACCAGCTGACGGACAAGAGCGACGTGTACAGCTTCGGTGTCGTGCTGCTCGAGCTGCTCACGTCGAAGCGCGCCATTGACTTTGGCCGTGGCGCTGACGATGTCAACCTCGCAGTGCACGCGCAGCGGGCGGCGGATGACGAGCGACTCATGGATGTCGTGGACCCAGCGATGAAGGAGGGCGCGACGCAGCTCGAGCTCGATACCATGAAGGCGCTCGGGTTTCTAGCGCTAGGATGCCTCGAGGAGCGCCGGCAGAACAGGCCGTCCATGAAGGAGGTTGCAGAGGAGATCGAGTACATCATCAACATCGAGGCTGGCGGCCATCCCATAGAGCAGCAGCACAGCACATAATCTGCTGCTCGATGGGTGACTTTACTAATTACCAGCGAATCTTCAAGATAGGTAAGCGCCCCGCTTAGTACACCCTAATCAAAGCTGAATAGACAGTGTGTAACAATGTACAACGGAACATGCACAAGAGTACAGTACACACGCCAACGAAACTCTATAACTTCACGTGGAAATGAGAGACCAAAGTGAGATGGGTCTTGATTTATTTATGATGAGTGATTGATTAAATGATTTGAGACTTCTGATTAAGTTTATATTTCATATGAGCATGACGGGATGTATTGTGGTGTGTCTGTGTACAACATATCACTACAAGAACTAAGGCTTTACATGACGGATTACTTTGGTCACAGACAGTCAAAAACGCGTCACGGTTAACTTATGATGACGATCGGAAAATCCGTCATGTATCTCGCGTCATACATTTGCTAGACCGATTGGAGCCATATTGGCATGTTTTTTCGTCATGGAATCACTAGTCAGCAACAATAGCTAAAGGCTATAGTGATGAACATAAACGTCATGAAGTTATTACACATCAGGACTTGCCATGTCATTAGTTGATGTTGGATTTGACATGGCTGCTACCTTGCCACGTTAAAACTTGCCACGACGTTAACACTTGCCACGACTACATCACTAGGGTTTCTGTGGCCCATTATTTAAAAGGCCCATTTGTTCTTAGATTTTTTTTCCCGCTAGGCCCATGTGTTCTGTAGTTTTTTAGGATTTAGTTAGGCTCATACTACTGGGCTAGCCCACATGCAGAGAAGAATTGGCCCATGATAATTTAAATTGAAATTGACACACATTCAGATTTAAATTTGAATTGATAAACTTTAAAATTTAAATTTAAATTGACCAAATTCACATCACATATCGTAACAAATATATGGTAATATGGCATCACTTCCCATGTTCAGATCATCACAAATATCATAGATCAGTTATATATAGAGAGAGAGAGGTCCATTGACACCACATATCCACAGATCATCACATGTAAGTTACATATAAAGTTTGCCGCAACACATGGCATCGGTTCAAAGAACATATAGCAGCCGCATTACACAGATCATGCTTCCACCCACAGTTCACAGAACATGCAATGTGGCATTCACATAACAACATTGCATAAGTTCACACCACTCCAGAAACCTTTGAAGTCCATCAATAGCAAAAGACCACTTGCCAAAATGCATCGACGATCAAAAGATACATCCAACAACATGTGTGCTAGTAACCCCAACACAACCTTACCTTGTTGGTAGACTTCCTGAAATCATGGACATCAGACCCTTAATAAGTGCATCTGTCTCAGCTTGCTTTCTCTTCAACTCCTCTTGTTGCCTAGCCCTTGCTGTTTCTGATTCTTGGAACTTCTTCATCATCTCATCCATTTGCAGTTGCTAAGTCTTCACAAGCTCCCTGAGATCACTTGAGGTCTGCTTCTCCAGCAGCAGTTCTGCTTCTAGCTCATGCTGACTTTTAGCATTGTCATCAGCAGGTACGTGTTTCATCCCCACATTTACCAGAAATCTGTTCTTCTTAGTCTTCTAAACAGGAACCTCATAGACAACATCAGTCACATCCTTTGGTTGCTCACCATCATCTACAGGAGCATTTATCTTATTCTCCATTTGAACCTAGCAGTGGATGGGACAGATAGATTAACAATCATGACATATATTCAGTGATTGAGCAGCATAGATTTTGACTTTACTTACAATAATTGATTGAACAGCAAGAGTGAAACCTTTCTTTTTGCTGCAGTGGCACTCTTTAAAGATATCAAGTGCATTTGGTGGTCCATTTTGGTACTTGTTTGCCTGAAAATGAATTGAAAACAAGGACAATTTGAAACTACATTTTGCTTCTGCGCATTGAACACGGAGTACAAGCATTAACGAAACTAAGTGACATGGGATGCAACTGCTATAGATAATCAAGCAGTATGTACTAATCCAAGTGCTAGTGATTTCTACTCACCAAATTTACAATGTGCATTTCATAGCTACGGGAACCAGTTGTCTGGTGAAACTGCACTTTGCTTCTATTGGCTTTGTTTTTCTCACAAGTCACCTACACCAACAGAGTTATAATGTTAGGCACATATGAGATCAACATCAGATTTTGATAAGTGGCATGAACTTACCATTTTTTTCCTCATTTTTCCAGTAAGTGACAAGTTTATCCCATTCATCATTACTCATCGAGGTCACAGGAGTTGTTTTGGGCACCAGATGTAGTGGACAAGCATCAAAATACTTCTTCTTGAGCTTATAGCACTGCTGGCGAACAGCTTTCTTCATCATAGCCACACATGCCTTCTTCACTGGGGGTGAATTTATATCTGTTTGAAACTTTGACCGGTAGCAGTTAACAACATTGGTACTGGTTATGGAATACACAATGTAATGGTTGAAAATAAATAGTGAAAGAGGCAAGTTTGAACACTTACACATCAAGTTTGAACACTTACACAAACTCTATTTATGTATTCCTTGATGATAGCAGCAGTATGTTTTTTCTTGTATTCCTTCCAATGTGGAAATATGTTTTTTCTTGTATTCCTTCCAATGTGGAAATATGGGAACATGGTTCCTGACTACAATTTTGCACTTAGTTGCAAACTTTGCAGCAATCATCATTGAGTTAGGCCTTTTCTTCCCTGGTTCAATAACCAAAGGTAGTTTGCCTTTCCTCAAGATCAAGTCATCTGTTCAAGTTTTCTTCCAATATTAGGTCCCCTCATCCAATCCTCCTCATCAAATGGGTCATCTGTAAAGGATATCTTTCAGTACACTAGTGTGTTCTATTTGGTATGGAAAGATACATTGTGCAAGGATTACAAAAACACACATGTAGAGCCGATGCCACCCTGTGTGTGTTCATTCTCATTGACCTCATTCATGCTGGCGACATTTTCAGTGTGTCAGCTCAGTGTGTATGTGGCCATCTCCTTCATTCTTGCCACCATTTTGCTAGCCTGCATAAGCTATGTGCTCATCTCTTTCATTCTGCTGGCCTTCAACAGCTGCAGTGCATGATAGAATTAGTAATACAAATGGAATGTTGCTTCCAGAATTTAGTGCAATTTGTTACAGGAATGTGAGTGTCAACCTTCATGTGTAGCCTGAATGGAAGTTTTAGCTTGATTAATCACATCATTAACATGTGTTGGACACTTCTTCATGGACCTTGTGACTCTATCAAGTTGCATGGGAGGTTGCGCCTTCCGAACACCTCTCTTGTTAACCCTTTTTTCAGTCTTGTTCTACAAATAACAAATCAAATAGGAGATAGAGAATATTAAATGCAATGCGCAAGCAAAACAATTATTAAGAACTGACACTATGGAATAACCAGCACCTTGTCTGCTAAACTACCAAGTGTAGACTCCAACTCTTGCAAGGCATTTGTCTCAGGCTCTAGGATAGCATCACTTAAATGGCCATCACTGTTAGCCTCATCATGTCCATTATACTCAGAACTAGAGTCTTCTTGGTTCTTTTGCTTCTGTTTTTCTAGGGAAATGCCTATGTTCGCGAATAGGTTACTTACTATAGGTAGTCCTAGTTGTTGCATGTACGCATTGTTGAGCAGACATTGTTTCATCCAGCTAAGCTCATAGTCAATAAGCAGAGCATCTGCATTGACAGAAAACAAAAAAGAGTACTTATCATCATTCACATAGAAAGGCCTTAATCTCTACAGCTGCCCTCTGCTAAAGTTGCCTGCAGGAACACAGATCTAAAGAAACATGGGCAGGACTATCCCTCCAATTGTAAACACGACCAACAAATAAAAATAAGAGGGACCTAATCTAGGCATACAGGCATGACCCAAAATACAGGAAGCAGGAGAGACACTTCACTTGCAGGCTGGTTTCTCGTTCGTCGCTTCTTCACTAGTTGTTTCCCCCTCTTCCATGGTGACATAGCCAGAGAGGATTCAGTCGCAAATGAAGGGGAATGTTTGGGTGGTGATTGTGCAGCTAATGCGGTGGGCGGCGGGATGGCGAAGTGGCGGCGGGGATGGCGGAGCGGTAGAGTTTGATGGGGATTTGTACATGGAATTGGGGTGGGTTTGGCTAGGAGACTGAGGCTTTATTATATATGGCAGTTTAATTTGACCAAAACCTCCTCATTGTTTGCTTTGTGGGAGGCATGGTGGGTGGGGGCATAATGGTACTTTCGTCTAGCAAAAATTTTCAGGGCCCGCATCTTTACTGTTTGGAAGTCCACCGGGCGCCGGAATAGTAATATAAGCCCGCCTGGGTGGTTTCTTTACTCAAAAAATCGTCCTTATTTATTTGTTGTAAATATTAAAATGTTCTCATTATATATTGTAGATTTAGATTACTTTACTTGCTTGATATTAACTATGTAGAAGCACTCCATGCTTGACATCTCATAAAAATTTCTACAGGTTCTTATTTTGTACTTAAGAGTATAGAGCAAGCGCGTAAAAAAATATGGATTCATAATTAAAATCATATCTTACTCCGCATCTGCACACAATCATATTTGGATTATCCATATCCGCATGGATATCAAAACATATTCTCCATATCCGCAAAATTCGGATTTGGATTCGGGTCGGATCGGATGCGGAAATTATCCTCACCACTTTCACCCCTAGCCACAATTGACTTTGTGTTCACTATCTAGTAAGGGTGTGTTTGGATCCCCGGACTAAACTTTAGTCCCTGTCACATCGAATGTTTAGATAGTAATTAGGAGTATTAAATATAGACTATTTACAAAACCCATTGCACATATGGAGGCTAAATGGCGAGACGAATCTATTAAGCCTAATTAGTCCATGATTTGACAATGTGCTACTACAGTAACCATTTGCTAATAATGGATTAATTAGGCTTAATAGATTCGTCTCACCATTTAGCCTCCATCTGTGCAATTAGTCTTATAATTAACTCATATCTAGTCCTCCTAATTAGTCTCCGAATATTCGATGTGACAGAGACTAAACTTTAGCTCCAGGATCGAAACACCCCCTAAGTACCAAATTAACAACCTCAGTGATCCCTAGGTAGATCAATCGACTCCAGCGAGTTATGTTATATATAAGGGTCATTTTTGTGGTGAGTAGCAAACGGGCCTCTAGCTGAGTTGGTTAGGTGGCTCTAGTAGCACTCCTCAGGTCCTAGGTTTGGGGGTTTTTTCGACCTGCGTGAGAAGGTCGTCTTCTTCTTATCAAAATGCCCGGGGGCTGTCTTACCCGCAGGTGGAGTTTTTTTAATTTTTGTGGTCAGTAGTGTCTAGTAATCCTTGAAGGTACTCTACAATCGGTTACTGCATGTATTGCTACAAAGGCCACATTTGATTTTGTGCTGACTATAGAGTAACTGCCAAATTAACCTCTGGTGATCCCTAAAGGTTCTTTATATATGATTGAACTGTGTGCTCATAATCCAAACAGAACTGGTTATATGTGCAAGCTAAAACATGGTTGACAGCAATTGAGCTGAAAAAAATTAGAACTACATATTATATACTGAATAGGGTTCACAGCAACAGGTTCTTCACTAGTACAGAAACATGGGCAGCAGGTTCACAGCAGCTGAACATGGGCAGCTTCTTTAGAGTACATAATATTACATAATACTACTCGTCGTCACTATCTACCACAACAGGGGCAGCTTCTTCTTCACTCCAGTACTCCATCAGTGTGTCATCCTCTTTCACAGCACCCTCTTCAGCTCCACTATTAGTATTTGATTGATTTTCCTAAGTAAGCATTGCAACCTCAGCAACATCAACAATAAGGCCATCTTCATCATCTAGTTTTAAAGGTATGTTAGGTAAAATCTTAGATACTTCTGGTCTTTTGCCATTGTCCACAACACATGTAAATTCTTGATAGGGTGCAGCAATGGATACAACACCATCTATTTCAGACACATTATACAAATGATGATGCTTAAACGTTTGGACAACCCGCCAATTCATTCCGTGCTTATTATCCGGCAAATAAAAAACCTGTGTCGCTTGAGTTACCAGAATAAAGCAATCCATAAAGCAATCCTTCTTGTACCACAAGCTACTAATATTGATACTTTTGAAGAACCCATCATCCTTTACTACTGTGTGCTTACCATCCAATTTGTACCAGTCACATCTAAAAACAACAACTGATCGTTTTGTACCATCATCCTTGTTGGTGTACTGTAACTCAATAATCTCTTTCAATGTACCATAATAATCAATAATCTCATTTTTGTAGTATAGATCAAACCAGAGTTTTGTGTCTTCTTGTGTTTGTCACGCTCGACAGTGTTGTACCTAACACCATTGACAACACATGTGGAGTATGATCTTACTCTCATGTCAGGGCCACAGGCTAAGGCAAATAAATCATCATCTACCTCCTCATATGCATTCAACTTCCACATCTACAAAGACAATATCTCAGCGCCTAATAGTAAAACATAGCATGACAGAAAACTAGTATAAGATTAAAAGACTAACATAATTCCTGAACCAATGCGCAAAACCATGTAGAGTCCTTCTATCAAGATCCGCAGCAGCCACCCCTGATGCTGATAAATCATCTTGAAACATTCTACAACTCAAAAAAATTCAGTAAGTTGGTGGCCTGAAAATAAAAAGGGAACAAATGAAATATACACAGATAGAGAACTCAAAACATACTTTATGTATTCCTTGATGTGATCACAATTATGGAGAACATACCAAACCAACTGATCTATTTCCTCAAAGTAGTAAAGATCACATGCACCAATAAGATTAATACCATGCCCTAAAACATCAATAGTATAGGCTGATTGATATGAAAATCCAAGATTTCTTGGGAGTTGATTAAACCTTGTCTCCACATCTTCCATATATCTAGAGCAAAATGTGAGGGCTTCATCTGCCACATATGCCTCTGCAATTGAGCCTTCTGGACGTGCCTTGTTCCTAATAGACTTCTTCAAAGTATACAAGCGTTGTTCAATTAGGTACATCCAACCAAATTGCACAAGTCCCCGAAGGATGGCATCATCATGTAAATGGATAACAAGGTGAACCATTACATCAAAAAAAGCAAAGGGGAAGATTTTCTCAAGCTTGCACAATATGATAGGTATTTTTGTCTTCATTCGAGCCAACAAATCTTTGTTCAGTCTTTGGCTGCACAATTCCCAGAAATTTGCCAAACTCAGTAGTTGTTTGATAGATATCATCATCCAACAACCCTCTCAGCCCAGCAGGCATAACCCTTTGCAACAGAATGTGGTAGTCATGAGTTTGTAGGCCTTGCCACTTGATTGCATCACCAGTTAAGCATCTTTGTATTTTTGAAGCATACCCATCTGGAAACTTGGCCTCCTTCAAGAAATTAAGAAATTCAGTGTTCTTTGACTTGGACAACGTATATCGAGCTTTAGGCATGTAATATGAATCTCCACTCTGATGTAATTGCAACTCCTTTCTAATTTTCAGATCAGCAAGATCTAACCTTGCATTAACTATGTCTTTTGACTTCCCTTTTATGTCGAGAATCGTACCAAGGAGGCTTTCACACACATTTTTTCAATGTGCATTACATCAAGATTGCGTCTAAGCTTCAGAGATGACCAATATGTTAAGTCCCACAAACAAACCCTTCTACCCCAAATTGGCACATGATTCTCCGAACACTTCCTTTTCTGTCCAACTCTAACATCTTTAACCTTTTCTAATTCTTCTAGCAGCTCTTCTCTTGTGAAAGTACCTGGCTTTGCACTAGTATCATGGAGAGAGACAAAATCACTGGCCTTGTGCAAATGATGACCTCTCGGAAGGAAATGGCAGTGCCCAATATAACATAGCTTGCTCCTTATGGCAAAGGACAGAGGATTTTTGTCACAGTGGAGACAAGCAAAGTAACCACTTGCAGTACGCCCTGATAGAGTACTCAATGCTGGATAGTCATGAATGCAGCACAACACTGCAACACGAAGCTTAAAAATCTTTCCCGGTGATAGCATCAACAACATCCACAGCAGACCATAGCACAAGTAAATCTTCTACAAGAGGCTGCAAGAAAACATCAAAGGCCTTCCTTGGTGAATGACCAAGGTGGTAAGTTATATGGAATCACAAAAACAGGCCACATGCTATAAGATGAACTCATGTTGCTAAAAGGATTGAAGCCATCTGTGGCAAGTCCAAGTCTTAGGTTTCGTGCATCTTCAGCAAAATCAAGCCAGCACTTGTCAAAATCTTCCCATGCCTTTCCATCTACAGGATGGGTCATGTCCTTTTTAGTGTATTTCCTCTTCAACTTATGCCACTGCGCTTCCTCAGATAATTGTTGGTCATGCCGCGCCGTGCCGCTGTATGTGTGTGCGTGGGGGGTGCTGTGAGAGAAGGAGACGGAGAGGGGGTATGGGGAAGTTTCAGGAACCTTTGTGCAAGACTTAAATAGATCTAAGGGTTGAAATGCAAGATGACCGCGGTTTTGTTTTGTTTCCTAGTTTTAAATAGCTGCAAATTTGGAAAATGCATAGAAATATGTAGAAAAAAAGCTAAAAATGTGAAGCTTGTTTTGTTGAGTTCCTGATGATATCTAGTTTATTTCAAAAATTATTATCTGCATGTTCCTATTCCATATCTGGTGCTATGATTTATTTTGATCTAATAGTTGTTAAATGTTTTATACATCATGTGGTGGTCCAAAAATTGTGAAACCAATTTTGGTAGCTTCCATTTACCATTTATATTCTAGATATGCAAGTTGTATTATTGGAATCTATGGTTTTCATGCTGTTTTAAATCTAATGCTTGTTTGTTGTCTTAATTTTGTTATTTGCATTATAATTAGTGGAAAATTGATAAAGTGTTGAAACCACTTCTGTTAACCTATGTTTTCTACATAGAATCCAGAAAAATGATGTTGATGCTTTTCTGGTTAATTTACAAGCCTTTTGGGATTTAATGTGTTTAATGGTAGTTTGTCTTGTTTATTTTATATCTCCACATTAAAAATTGATTTTGATGTGAATCCAATTCTCATGATTTTGTATTGTTGTCTTCTATCAGTGCACTTTATTTCATAATTGTTTCTCAACAAATGATCCTAAACTTGCAATTTTATTCTTGCTTTTGGCTTATCATGCAAAATAGTTTCTCTTATCGTTCTTCCATAATTTTGCACTATTTTTAGCTAAATTGTTCTGTTAACAATTTCTTTCATACTATTTCTATTATTTTCCATGCATTTCATGAGCATTTGCACTCATAGCATCATCTCTAATGCATGCACGCATTTCATTCATTTTAGAGAGAGATTTACTGGAGAACGTGGCCGTTGAGCCCTGAGTTGAGGCCGAAGTAGAGGTTGAGGTTAGCTCGAGGAAAACCAAGGCAAACAGCTATGCATACTATTCCTACTTTTCAAAGTTAAATTGTTACTATGTATCGCTATGGGTTGCATGTGGGTTATCTTATTGCATTATTAGGACCTATGTCTTTGTTATTATGGCCTCCCTTGCTTTGTTATCATATACCTTGTTGCTCGAATAGTATGGGTAATAATGAATTAATCTTGTTAATTGGTTAGCCATGCTTAGACATATAATGATCACTTTGGTAAGGGAATGGTTATAGGTTAATCAACACCGATTCTAATAAGATTCTTTAATGTTATTAAATAAATGAACATGATAGTTAATTGGATATGAGATTTGAGCGGTTTGTAGGGTCACGAGAATGGAGTCTCGGTGACATAGGCTGCTCGAGTCGACTAAAGACCGTCCGTTGTTGACGTTGGTTTGAGCACCCTTTTTCATGCTACCACATGTTCCTGAATGGGATGAATAAGCCTAATACCTTACTTGACTCGCTCTATGAGGCACGATCCTAGATGTGTGGTTCTTGGACTATGTAGAGGAGCCTAGGAGTGTCCCCATGTGGACCTAGGTCGTCCTTCAGACAAGCTAGGCGTGTCTTACTCATAGTTCAAGGAGGTTTGGAAAGGGTTGGCTTGAGTACCCGTTGCACACCATTGATCAGTTGTGCGAGCCGCAAGGTTCTTGAGTCGTGTGGGTAAAGAGTACACCATTGCAAGGTTAAATCAATTCTAATTGCCACGCTCTCGGTTATGAGCAAGCTCAAGTCCCATGAATTCATCATAGAGTCATCGGATGCTTTTAATACTTGTTCATATATTTATGCTCTATGTTACCATGTTGATGCAATTGTTTTCAGCTAAAATTTGTGGTGGGTTTGGGCAAGATTAATTAAACTTTCTAGCTATCCATAAGGTGTTATTCACATGCTTATGTTCAAAAATTAAGGATAGGATGAGATAAGCTTTTGCAATTCTACTTAACCTTAAAGCCTTACTCCTTGTTCACCCTTATGCATGCTCCTTGTTATATATTTGCGTAAGACTTGCGAGTACCTTTTGGCTCTATCGCTCACTAAAGTTGTAGGTGAACCAGAGGCCCTATTCGGTCACTTTTACCCCGCCAATCTGAGGGTGGGTGATGAGTGACTAGAGCGGTCGTTTGTTGCTTTGGTGGTGTTCTTGGGTAACTACACCATCGTTTCTTTTGCATTTATCTAACATATCCGCTGCGTAGTAGTGCTATTTTCATGGGTTAGATGTAGGGAAAACTTAAACCTTAATGTTTAATCTCATGTTGTTGTTTTCATGAGTCCAAGACTTGTATTTTGGAGCTCATTTAATTAAATTTCAGATTTAAACCATGTATGTAATGAACTTGTAATCTTAATTGTTGAACTTCTGTAATGTTTAAAATTGCTATTTATGGTTCACGTGGTGATGTGCAATTTGTACGGTTGGTGTTGCTCGATCCAGGGTGTGTTGTGAACCACCTACCGGGACTAC
Source organism: Setaria italica (assembly GCF_000263155.2). Classification (NCBI taxonomy): domain Eukaryota; kingdom Viridiplantae; phylum Streptophyta; class Magnoliopsida; order Poales; family Poaceae; genus Setaria; species Setaria italica. The sequence continues at coordinate 29,891,774 of NC_028452.1, forward strand.
TGGATTTGTCTCGTGTTATGTTGAATTGCATCGAGTCTTGCATCTCTAGGCGTGGGTTGTCACTTGACATGTTGCAAGATGAGGAAGTGTTGGCTCTCATCCTATTTGTATGATTGTCAATTCACTTAATTCAAGTTCAAATTGGACGGTTCTCACAAGTGGCATCAGAGCTGAGGTTCCATAAAGTGAACTTCAAATTTGTTTAGTGGCGTGGGAACAGAAATAAAATTTTGACCACTTGTAGTAAATTTATGTTCTTAAAATTTGAACATAAGGTTAATTTCTGTATCTTTTCTCTTAATCTTAGAGCTTGTTCTCACCCTTGCTTTATTTAATTGTTTATTTAATGAGTTCTTAACTTATCTTGTCTTTTGTTTGGGTTAGATGCCTCCTAGCTTCACATTGATCATGGCGACCTGCGCCACGGACGCGGTTGGCTTTCCCGCGGTTCTCAACGAGATGTTGGTGAAAGCGGGCTACACTTTTAGGCCCGAGTATGAGGTCTATGCTCGTGGCTTTGGAGTGTGCGTGGTGGAGTACGTGGCCGCTCTTCACATTCAAGCAAAGATGGTGACGGGATCCGTGCCCTATGTTTTCCAAGCAAGTGGAACCTACCCGAAGATGGCTATACCAGAGGTGGCTCATGAAGCCATCATGCGCCTTCGCTATGAGCACCGGGAGCTTTGGGAGGATCCCTTCTCATACCTCCCGATGCAAGGGCCTGAAGACCCACTTTGCCACTTTTCTACCGTACCGGTGGGAGCCTCTCCTCTTGTGAGGTGTATGGTAGAGACAATCTTCGCTTATGAGTGGGCTTATCGGAGTGTCAAGTGGGAGTTGGAGGAGACAAGAAGGTGTTTCCTCAAGTTCCAAATTGAGGTGGAGCCTTTTGTGAGGTCTAGAAAGGTGCCAAGGCACGTGCTTGATAGATTGTCGAGTGTCACGGCACAAGAGATGGCAGCCCCTTCTCACCGTTTTCCACTTGTAATGGGTACTTGGGCAGAAGCTTGGCCTAGGCTAAACCCTATCTCCATGGGTTCGTACATGCGCCAATTTCCCCGAGTGCGCACCACTCGCTAGACTCTTTTAGGAGCCCTGGAATGCTTCGCGTCGTGAACCTTCATGTCGAGATCTTAGCAAGTTGTGGTGGGTTGGAGTAGTTGAGAGCATGGGTTGTGGCTTTTGCTCTTGTATCGCGACATAAGACGCTTACTATGTATTGTGCCCTATGTGCTAAACATGTGAACTTTAGTGCTTGCAACTTGTTAAGTTACTGTTGGTTTATGGTTCTTGTTCCTTTAAATTTCCTTAATATCATGCTTCATTTGTGCAAGTTATATCATGTTCATTTAATTTATTGCTTGCTGAAATTTCTGTTTGGGCCAATCTAATTGCTTAGAACGATGTGATGAAGCATCATATTGCATCCATACATTGCCTACATGTTAATGTACATATGGGTTATCTTTTGGAGCCATTTTATCATAATTTTCTTGCTGTTTTGATGTCCAAAACTCAGCCTAAACTCAGTGGCATACTTGTTGTCAAAAATCTGTCAATACTACCTTTATCCCTTCTAACACTCTATACACGTGTTGTTCTCTATGTTTTCGACCCCCATCCAATGACAAGATGAACCGTTCGGGCCTTGAGCATGGTGAATCCTCAAGCGGGGATAATCTTCCTCCCCATCCAGTGAATCCCTCTCTTACGGACGTGCTTGCCCAACAAACTCGGCTCATTGAACAACTTGTCCAAAACATGGGCAGTCCACCTAGGAAGGAGGCACCCCCGGTGCATGGTCATAGGGATTCCTTTAGCACCAGCCCTCCTATCTTCCGTGGAACGAAGGACCCTCTTGACTCGGATTATTGGCTTGGTACTATTGAGAAAAAGCTTGGTCTCCTTCGATGTGATGAGCATGACAAGGTTCTTTGTGTCTCTCACCAACTTCAAGATGATGTCGGAGCTTGGTGGCGTGGTGTGCTTGCCACATGCCCTCGCGACCACTGCTTCACTTGGGAGGAATATCGGACGGCGTTCCACGCCTATCACATTCCGAAGGGCATTATGGGTATCAAGAAGAAGGAATTTCTTAGCCTCACTCAAGGCAACAATGATGTGATGACTTATTTGCATGCCTTCAACGCTCTCGCTCCATACGCTCCCAAGGAATTGTCTAGTGATGCCAAGAAGAGAGCGCTTTTATGAAGGGCTCTCGAAGGAAATGCAAGACAAGATCTCTACCAACAAGTTTGTTGATTTTAATGATGTGGTTGATGTGGCTATCCGAGCCGAGCACAAGAGGAAGAAGCTTGAAGCAAAGAACAAGCGTGCCGCTTCCACTTTGGCGGGAGGTAGCTCTTCACACCCGCATATGGGGCCTTCTCCTCCTCCTCGTACACTGGGCGCCCCTCCCCCACGTCCTATGTGGATTATGTGTCGCTCTTCCAATGGTCAAGGACAAGTATCAAGGTCGGCCAACCCTAGTTGGAACAATACTGGTGGTGGTCCAAGGGGTCCATGCTACAATTGTGGTGGTGTGGGCCATATTTCCAAGAATTGCCCCTCTCCAAGGCAAGGTGGTGCTCCCAATGCACCAAGGCAAGGTGGTGTCCCAATGCACCAAGGCAAGGCAACCCTCTACCTCAAGTTACACATCAAGGGAACAAGAATCAACAAGCTCCGAAGCATGGCCGCCACAACTATCTCACCATGGAGGAAATTCCGAAGGATGCCGAAATACTCTAGGGTACGCTACTCATAAATTCCTCTCCCACCATTGTTCTTTTTGATTCCGGAGCTACTCGTTCATTCATCAACAAGAGTCTAGTGCTACATCATAAGTTTATTATTCAAAACCTATCACTCCCATATCTCATTGACTCACTAGGTGGGGAAATCATTGCTAGACATTTTGTTGAAAAGGTTGCAATTCTCATAGAGGGAGTTATATTTAAAGCCAATCTTCGCATACTAGATAGGTTGGGTTTGGATGTTATTCTTGGAATGAATTGGACGGGTAGACATGATGGGATTATCAAGCGTGGACCTCGCACTATGGATCTTTTACACTATTTCGTCAAGAGAGTCACCCTTTCTCTTGATAAAGAAGAGTCTTGTCTCTATACCATGTCGGGTACTAAAATCATGGCATTGGAAGAAATTCCTATGGTTTGTGAGTATCCAGATGTCTTTCCGGAGGAATTACTGGGAATGCCTCCCGATCGTGAAGTGGAGTTTGCCATCGAGCTATTACCCGGAACGGCTCCAATTTCAAAACGTCCCTATCGTATGCCTCATAACGAGTTGAAGGAATTAAAAAAGCAACTCAAGGTCTTATTGGAAAAAGAGTTTAGTCGTCCGAGCTCCTCACCTTGGGGATGCCCGGCTCTCCTTGTGAAAAAGAAGGATGAGAGTTTACGGATGTGTGTTGACTACCGTCCATTAAATGAAGTCACCGTCAAGAATAAATATCCTCTTCCTCGTATTGATATCTAGTTTGATCAATTATCCGGTGCTCGTTATTTCTCTAAGATTGATCTAAGGTTGGGGTATCATCAAATAAAGATCCGAAAAGAAGACATTCCTAAAACGGTCTTTTCTACTCGGTATGGACCTTATGAATATACCGTCATGTCCTTTGGTTTAACCAATGCACTGGCCTACTTCATGTACCTCATGAATATCATATTCATGGAAGAGCTTGATGTCTTTGTGGTGATATTCATTGATGACATCCTTATCTACTCCAAGACCAAAGAGGATCATGCTCATCATCTCCACATTGTTCTCCAAAAGCTTAGAGATCATCGCCTTTATGCCAAGTTTAGCAAGTGTGAGTTTTGGCTAGAAGAAGTATCTTTTCTTGGTCATGTTACCTCTAAGGATAGCATTGTCGTGGATCCTAGCAAGGTGCAAGGTGTTCTTGATTGGGAGCAAACAAAAAGTGTCTCCGACATTAGGAGTTTCCTTGGGCTAGCAGGATATTACTGCCGGTTCATTGAAAACTTCTCCAAGATCGCGAAGCCTATGACCGAATTATTGAAGAATGGGGTCAAGTTTGAGTGGTCCAAGGAGTGTGAAGAAGCTTTCCAAATCTTGAAATCTCATCTCACTACCGCTCCCGTTATTGCTCAACCAAACATCTACAAGAGCTTTGATGTCTATTGTGATGCATCTCGCATTGGTCTCAGGTGCATCCTTATGCAAGAAGGTCAAGTGGTAGCTTGTGCTTCTCGTCAACTACAGCGTCCTGAACAAGACTATCCCACACATGATCTAGAGTTTGTAGCCATTGTTCATGCTCTAAGGATATGGCATCACTATCTTCTTGGTAATCATTGCAATATCTACACCGATCACAAGAGCCTTAAATATATCTTCACCCAATCCAACCTTAATATGAGACAATGAAGATGACTTGAGTTGATCAAGGATTATGATCTTGAAGTCCACTATCATCCCGGGAAGGCGAATGTTGTTGCCGATGCCTTGAGTCACAAGGCTAGGTGCTATTGTTTGACCGTTGAACCTCACGTGAACACTCTATGTGATGACTTTTGGAAACTTGGAATTAGAAGGCTCAAAGGTTTTGTTGCTACTCTCATTTTTAAGCCCGATCTTTATGACCAAATCAAGAAAGCTCAAAGGGGTAACAAAGGGATGGCCCGAATTCTTGCTCTAAAGAAGGAGGGCAAAGCCCAATGTTTCTCTATTGATGATCAAGGCATCATTTTCTTTGGGAAGAGAGTTGTTGTGCCCAAGGTCCCCAAGTTGAAGCATCTCATTCTTGAAGAAGCTCATAGCTCTCAACTTTGTATCACCGGGGAAGTACTAAAATGTATCAAGATCTCAAGCAAAGGTTTTGGTGGACTCGCATGAAGCAAGAAATCGCTTGGTATGTTGCTGAATGTGATGTTTGCCAAAGAGTTAAAGCCAAACATCTCAAACCGGCTAGCACCTTTCAACCCTTGCCTATTCCATCTTGGAAGTGGGAAGATATTTCAATGGATTTTATCACCGGCCTACCAAAGGCTTCTCAAGGGTATGATTCTATTTGGGTGATTGTTGACCGCTTGACGAAATCGACTCACTTTCTTTCGGTCAAAGCCACCTACCTCGCCAAGCAATATGCGAAACTATATCTCACTCGGATAGTATGTCTCCATATTGTTTCAAAAACCGTAGTCTCCGATCGTGGTCCGCAATTTGTTGCTCACTTTTGGAAAAGTCTTCACAACACCATGGGAACCAATCTCACTTATAGTACCACTTATCATCCTCAAACCAATGGTCCAACCGAAAGACTCAATCAATTCCTCGAAGATATGTTGCGGGCTTGTTTGCTTATTTATGAGAAGAAGTGGGTAACTTGCTTGCCATTTGCGGAATTCTCTTATAACAATAACTATCAAGCAAGTATCAAGATGTCCCCTTTTGAAGCTCCCTATGGAAGAAGGTGCAGAACTCCTATCAATTGGTCTGAGTCTAGGGAAAGGCCTTTCTTTGGTCCCATTTTGGTAATGGAGGCCGAAGAACAAGTGAAGACCATTCCTGAGAACCTTCGTGTAGCTCAATCTCGCCAAAAGAATTATGTCAATCTTCGCCGTCGTGAGTTACATTTCAATATTGGTGACCATGTATACCTTAAGGTCTCTCCTTTCAAGGGCACTCGACGTTTCTTAGTGAAGCGAAAATTGGCTCCTCAATATGTTGGACCTTACAAAATCACCAAAAGAATCGGCACCGTGGCCTATCAATTGGAACTTCCTCTATCACTTTCTGCCATTCATAATATGTTTCATGTATCTCAACTAACGAAGTGTCTTCGTGTGCCAACCGAAAATGTGGACTTGGAAATTCTTGACCTTCGATCGGGCCTAACTTATGATGAGCATCCTAAGTTTTAGTTTTGGCTGTTTTCTTTTATCAATTGTGTGAAAACCTAAGAAGTTCTTAAGGTGATTATTGTGTCATTGTGTTCTTTGTGATTTTATCTTTCAAATAAGTATTTTTGTGAGATTTTTGGATGCCTGTAGCTGGGTCGTTTGAGTGGCGAAAGTTGAACGGTTTGAACTCAGCCGGGCCCACACATCAGCCTACTCTTCCTCCTCTCCCGCACCTGCGCGCCCGCCCATTGGGCAGCGCTGATGGCGCCTGCCGTGCTACCATGGCCGGACTGGCCACTATGGCTCCGTCCCACTCCTCCGTTATAAGCCCGAGTGCCGGCTCCCCCAAACCCTATCCCATCCGCCACCCGTACCGCCGCCACCTCCAAGCGCCGCTGCCGCCTTTGCCACCCGATTCACCGCTGACGATAAGCCATCGGCCGATTCCTCGCACCCAAAGCTTCCTCGCGAGCCCGTGAACCCATTCCGCCGCTCAACTTCCCTTCCCTCTCCTCGTGCAGGGCGCTCGCCGGCTACCACTATCCTCCGCCCACCGCCACCTCCTGGAGCCGCTGCGCCACCTCCTCCTTGCCGTTGGGCTGCCGCTAGTAAGCCCCGCCGCTCTCCCCGCCACGCCGGACCGTCTCCCCCGACGCCACCAGCCAGGGCCACAGCCAGCCATGCCATGCCGCGCCGTGCCTCTGTACGTGTGCGTGGGGGGTGCTGTGAGAGAATAAGAAGGATAGGGGGTATGGGGAAGTTTCAGGTACCTTTGTGCAAGAGTTAAATAGATCTGAGGGTTGAAATGCAAGATGACCGTGGTTTTATTTTGTTTCCAAGTTTTAAATAGCTGCAAACTTGGAAAATGCATAGAAATGTGTAGAAAAATGCTAAAAATGTGAAACTGGTTTTAATGAGTTCCTGATGATATCTAATTTATTTTAAAAAATGATTATTTGCATGTTCCTTTTCTGTATATGGTTCTATGATTTATTTTGCTCTAAGAGTTGTTAAATTCTTTATACATCATGTGGTTAATTTTGTTAGCTTCCATTTATGATGTATGTTCCAGATATGGAACTTGTATTAGTGGAATCTATGGTATTCATGGTGTTTTAAATCTTATGCTTGTTTGCTGTCTTAATTTTGTTATTTGCATGATAATTGGAAAATTGATAAAGTGTTTAAACCACTTCTGTTAGCCTGTGTTGTCCTCATAGAATCTTGAAAAAATGATGTTGATGCTTTTCTAGATGATTTACAAGCCTTTTAGGATTTAATGTGCTTAATGGTAGTTTGTCTTGTTTATTTTATATCTCCACATTAAAAATTGTTTTTGATGTGAATCCAATTCTCATGATTTTGTATTGTTGTTTTCTATCAGTGCAATTTATTTCATAATTGTTTCTCAACAAATGATCCTAAACTTGCAATTCCGTGCTTACTTTTGGCTTATCAAGCAAAATAGTTTCTCTCATCGTTTTTCCATAATTTTGTACTATTTTTAGGTAGATTGTTCTGATAACAATTTGTTTCTTACGGTTTCTATTATTTCCCATGCATTTCATGAGCATTTGCACTCAAAGAATCATCTCTAATGCATGCACACATTTCATTCATTTTAGAGAGTGATTTGCTGGAGAACCGGAGAACGTGGCCATTGAGCCTAGAGTTGAGGCCGAAGTAGAGGTTGAGGTTGAGCCCGAGGAAAACCAAGGCAAACCGCTATGCATACTATTCCTACTTTTCAAAGTTAAATTGTTACTATGTATCGCTATGGGTTGCATGTGGGTTATCTTAGGGTGTGTTTGGTTCTGGGGTCAAAGTGGGTTGGGTTGGAGCCGACCCACTTCGACCCATGTTTGGTTGGAGAGGGTGGGGGTTGGGTCCAACCCAGTTGAGGAATATTCCTCATAGATCCAGGTTCATCCGATCCCCCAAAAAAGATGGAATCATCCTAACCCACTTCTTCTTCGTTTCTTCTCCGTTCGCCCTGCCCGCGTCCGCCCACCCGCCCGACACCATCATTGCCCTCCACTGGCGCTGTCGCCGCTGCCCGCCCGACCCTCCATCGCCCTCCACTGGCGCCGCCCTTCGCCCACCCGACATCGGCTCCACCCTTCGCCCACCGGACGCCGGCGCCGCCCTCCGCCACCACCCTCCACTAGTACCAACGGGGAGGTGCGCGGGCGAGCTCGAGCCCCGCCGCCATCGGCCGGGCGAGCTCGGTGGGGAGGATGGCTCGACGAGGAGAAGAGAGGAGGATGGCTTGGTGGGAATGATGGAAGGGAGGGGGAAAATAGAAAGAGGGTGACAGGTAGGCCCTGTAGCTGACCGGTGGGGCCCAAAACTAACGGTGTTAAATGGACATCCATCCCAACCCTCAACCTCTCCAACCAAACAAAAGACTGGGTCAGCTCCAACCCACCCATCCAAACATGAGATGGGTCGGCTCCAACCCATAAAAGTGGGTCGGCTCCAACCCAACCCACTTCGTCCCAAAACTAAACGAACCCTTATTGCATTATTAGGACCTATGTCTTTGTTATTATGGCCTCCCTTGCTTTGTTATCATATACCTTGTCGCTCGAGTAGTATGGGTAATAATGAATAATCTTGTTAATTGGTTAGCCATGCTTAGACATATAATGATCACTTTGGTAAGGGAATGGTTATAGGTTAATCAACACCGATTCTAATAAGATTCTTTAATGTTATTAAATAAATGAACATGATAGTTAATTGTATATGAGATTTGAGCAGTGTGTAGGGTCACGAGAATGGAGTCTCGGTAACATAGGCCGCTCGAGTCGATTAAAGACCGTCCATTGTTGTCGTTGGTTTGAGCACCCTTTTTCGTGCTACCACATGTTCCTGAATGGGATGAATAAGCCTAATACCTTACTTGACTCGCTCTATGAGGCACGATCCTAGATGTGTGGTCCTTGGACTATGTAGAGGAGCCTAGTAGTGTCCCCGGTGGACCTAGGTCGTCCTCCACACAAGCTAGGCGTGTTTTACTCATAGTTCGGGACGGTTGGGAAAGGGTTGGCATGAGTACCCCTTGTGCACCATTGATCGGGTGTGCTAGCCGCAAGGTGTTCGAGTCGTGTGGGTAAAGAGTAGACCCTTGCAAGGTTAAATCAATTCGAATTGCCGCGCTCTCGATTATGAGCAAGCTCAAGTCCCATGAATTCATCGTAGAGTCATCGGATGCTTACTTGTTCATATATTTATGCTCTATGTTACCATATTGATGCAATTATTTTCAACTAAAATTTGTGGTGGGTTTGGGCAAGATTAATAAAAACTTGCTAGCTATCCATAGGGTGTTATTCACATGCTTATGGTCAAAAATTAAGGATAGGCTTTTGTAATTCTCCTTAACCTTAAAGCCTTACTCCTTGTTCACCTTTATGCATGCTCCTTGTTATATATTTGCGCAAGACTTGCGAGTACCTTTTTGTACTCATGTTGCTATCGTTGACTAAAGTTGCAGGTGAACTAGAGGCCGTGTTCGGTCACTTTTACCCCGCCGATCCAAGGGTGGGTGATGAGTGACTAGAGCGGTCATTTGTTGCTTCGATGGTGTTCTTGGGCAACTACACCATCATTTCTTTTGCATTTATCTAACATATCCACTGCGTAGTAGTGCTCTTTTCATAGGTTAGGTGTTGGGAAAACTTAAACCTTAATTTTCAATTTCATTTTATTGTAGTCATGAGTCCAAAACTTGTATTTTGGAGCTCATTTAATTAAATTTCAGATTTGAACCACGTAGGTAATGAACTTGTAATCTTAATTGTCGAACCTGTGTAATGTTTAAAATTGCTCTTTATGGTTCATATGGTGATATGAGATTTGTACGGTTGGTATTGCTCGATCTTAGGCATGTTGTGAAACACCTACCGGGACTACCGGATTTGTCGCTTTTTGTTGAATTGCACCGAGTCTTACATCTCTAGGTGTGGGTTGTCACTTGACACGTCGCAAGACAAGTGTTAACTCTCGTTCTATTGGCATGACCGTCAATTCACTTAATTCGAGTTTAAATTGGGCGGTTCTCATATAGCCAATCGTCTTATATGCTTGCAACTTTAGTGGAGCACCATCAACTTCCAACTGGCCACTGTGGACGTCGTGACATGCCCTACCGCTAGTCGATGCTGCCCACCTCCACACCACGACCGCTGTGGATATCGCCCTGCTCTGCATATTGCCGGCAAGCACACATGCCAGCAAGCACAATTAAATTAGTAGAATCTATGTGCAGGTAACAATTACTACTAGGTATCTCCAAAAGTAATTAAACAAAACATTCGAACTAACATGTGACATGCAAGCTCACACGATGCACAATCATGATGGCACTGCCCACCATTCGCCGTGCACCAAGAAACCACCACGTCTTCATGTTGTCACAGGAGCTCGAGTGCCTTCACAATAGGTTCGTTGCACAGGCAAGCTCGGATTCTCTAGAGAAACAGTTATATGCATTTGGAAGCATTTAGGAACCTTTGGCTCTCCTGAGAGAATGTGTCTGCATCCTCGGAGTAATACCTGCATATAGATGTGGAAAACAAATCTGAATGAGAATATTTGTTGGATCCAGTCAATAGTAAGTTAGTAACACACTCCATTTATTGAATGAGAATACTGCATATTAGAATATTGTGCTGAAATAATAATAATAATAATAAAGTAACAAACATTCAGTCATATCACATATTTTGTACTACCAGAAGCACGGCGAGTTTAAAGAAGTAATAATTTTCATAATAACCTTAAAGAAGTATTTTTCAAATTTTATAGCAGTATTTCTATAATGAATTGAGAGTAGTACTAAAATTCTAGCTCACTCATACTAACCTTATTCAAGTTATTTTCCTGTATTCAATAGCATTTTAGACATATTTTTCCAATTCTTAAACAAGTAATTTTGCATCAAATCTTAATCATGGTTTGGCATTGTTATTATTCAAAGTACTTTCCAAACATGAAGAAGTAATATCCGCAATGTTGTTGAAGAAGTAATTTAAAAAATTTAGAGCAGTTTTTTATAATGACTTGCCAGTCTTCATATAGGAGTCAATACCTGCAGGATGATTACACTGATTCCACTAGTGAACTTCCTTTGAGAATTCCTCTGCTTCTTTCTTTCCTATTCAGCAAGCACAATGAGAAAGATTTAGCCTTACAAAGGATCAGAAGGAATCAATCAGTGTCACTGAAGATAATTCATCTTTCCTACTTTGTTCAGGTTCACTGGAGATATAGGATAATTTTTACTAGATCAAGAAGCAGTCAGTGTTGTCGAATCCTTTTGTTCAACAGTGCACAGTGTTGGATCAGAGGGAAAGAATTATGAAAAAAAATACTACACTACTTGGGGAAGAGTTGAGAGTAGTAATATTCAAATGTCAAAGCATTATCAGCTCGAATTATTATTATTCAAAGAAGTAATTTTCAGACACAAAGAAGTAATTGTCACAATAAAATTAAGAAATATTTTTCATAACGCTACATATATACTCCTCGCTAAGCAGAATTATACTCCTTTTTTCTAAAATGTAGTATATGTACTGAATTTTATGAATCGCACTATGTCCGGCTCATATGGAAATTCATTATGACACAAGAAATAACTCCCTCATAGATTTGTATACAAATGGCATCACATATTGATTTGCATGGCCTCATCTGATTAGTATGACAAATGATAGAATTGACTACCTTGTTACTTTGTTAAAAAAAATCAGACCTCACCATAAGAATAAATAGTTGTACTCTTGGGTTGTATCGTGTAGAAAAAGTCAGCACAAACCACAAAGGTTATACAAAGAAAAGAATAGTAATAACAATAAGCAATGTAAGCACCGAGAATATCCATGGGTTCATGCAGTGATGTTTTAGACATCCAACCGGCTAACAAAATTTATCTACTGCTGGCATGGAAAATCGTCAGAACAAAGGCATGTGGGAGAAAATTAAAATCAAATATAGAAAACATGAAGATATCCCAGAGCACGGCTACTTACGTCCGCGTGCATCCCTGAGCGGATCAGCCTTGTCCGCGTACATCCCTGAGCGGATCAGGTCCCTGCGGCGGCGAGGTCATGCTTATCTACGATGGCAATGCAGATCCTCTATGTCGACCTACAGAAATCGAAATCGCTTAATGGTAGATCTCCATACGACAAAGAAATTGGGAATGAGAATAATCTGCATATAAGAATATACCTTCCGAGTCACCTATCCAATGCCTTTTCTTTTCTTTATTTAATCTGACGCCGACTCCATCCTGCAAATTCATGCCTGTAGTTCTTCCCGACGTATTCAAATCCTATTCGGATCTCATTCTCCGCTGCCCTCTAGAGCTGCAAGAAACTAATTTTAATCAGCAACACGGGAAAAAGGAAGCTGGTCGAAACTATGGATCTCAGAACCTGCAGAAGCCGTTTGTGGTGCCGCACCAGCTAGATAGTACCAATGTCACGCTCGCCGGGAGGGATGGAAGGAGAACGGCGACGAGCTTGTGGCTATTCGCCAGCCACCGGATCTGTGTGCTTCGACAGCATCGTCGACTCGTCGTGGATCTGCACCGCCAATTCGTCGCACTGCAGTTAGGAATTGGTAGGAGGCGCGGGGCGAAGAAATGCGTACGCACGAAACTACGACGCTAAATGTGGGAGCAAAAACTGGTGCTGTGTTGGGCTCTACAAATAAGCTATGAAATAAATATAGTTTAATGGAGGAAGGTTTTACGCTCGAGGCTAACAAAAATACGGCTGCGGGTGTGGTTTGAGAATTTAAAGGGTGTTGGTGCGAGGGACGGGTGCATCCCGTAAGTAAAATGCACAGCGTACTGGAACGGAGCAAAACATGCTGGTATGATTTCTAAGTTAATTTATATTTTTCTATTTACATCTAGCATACAAATTTCACGAGACTACGTGCATGCATGGAATCTTTTATTAGTTTGAATATTTAACACAAATTTTCTCCTAAATTGTAACCCTGATTAATAAACTGCTGTTGCATTCGTCTCAAAAAAATATTCATAACAAAACTAGATCAAATATGGATATATTTTTTTATCGTTTAAGCGAGTTGCATATGTATGTACTACCGATTGTAACTCTTTCTACCACAGAGTTCCAACTAGTTATAACTCTGTATTATCTGCATCTGGTCACTATAATCACATCAAATTGCAATTTTAAGTTGCAATTATATCTTGTTGCAACCAGAGTAGCAATTGTATTGCAATTGAGTATTAACTAGTTGCAATAAGTAGTAACGGGGTTGCAATTGGGTAGTAGTAACTGGTTGCAACAAGTAGTGATTGTGTAGTATTGAGTTACAACTAGTATTAACTGGGCTTGCAACCGGATAGTAACTTGTTGCAACTAGTAATAACTAGAAACAATTAGGTTGTAACTGGTTGCAACCCATGATAACCAATTGCAATTCTATCCAGTAGAAGTTGCAACCATACCATGTTACAACTAGAGTAGTAAATGCGTTGCAACTGAGTTATAACTAATTACAGGTAATAAGGTTACACTAGGTTATAACTAGTTGCAACTAGTGCTAAATTATGCTATAACCAAGTTGCAATTGTGTAGTAGAAGTGCTTACAACTCACAGTACAATATATTGTAATTACGTACTTGAAAAAACAACTTCATCAATATAGCCTTCATGGATCTCATTTTGTTAAGCATATTTTTTTCCAACAACCTCCTTCAAACGGATCTAAAATTGGATCTGCGGTCTAGGAGATATTGTATTTTTTCGTTTCAAATCAAAAAAAGATTCCATGCATGCATCCTGGTGGGTGGGTTGAGGTGTGAGGTGGTTTCATATGGTTGGTTGCCTCCATTTAATTTTGCATGCATGAGTGACGGAACTCCTTGGTGCATGGCGCGTGGCATGTGCAGTGGGTTTGTGCATTTGATGTACATAATGCAACTGGGTGCATTTTAGCCTCGTTTGTGGATGTGATCAATCTGTGTTCTTATGATTCATATTTACATCAAGATTACCCTTCATATACAATCTATGCTTTACGTTAGGATTAGATCCGTTGAGCTAAATACAAAACACTAAGTTAGTTTGCTGCTGACCCACGGATGGATAAACCTTGGATGGAATACTCGAAGAGAAAAGCTACGATGATCCGTGCGCTTGCGGATCACAAATTGACGCGCAAATTGCTGTCAACAAGGACCAAAGATAATAAATTTGGCAAGTGGTCACCAAATTGGGAAGGGCCTTATCATGTGAACCGATGCGTCCCTGGAAATGCTTATATACTAGAAACTCTTGAGGGGAAAGTTTTTGCTAAAGCATTGAACGGAAGATATTTGAAGAAATATTACCCTAGCATATGGGTTGATACATAAGGTGCAATTCTTTGATTAACAGCCGATGTTCTCATCGACTTTAGATAGCCGATATCTATTGATATTGCCTTTAGAGAAAAAAATAAAAGAAAAAAAATACAAGATCCTTTCTCGACGGCACCATCAAGGAGCTGGTAGACTATGTTCTCGTGGGGACATCACAAGGGTTCTTCTTGCATCATGACTTGTGTGTCCCTAGATAGAGGCTGTGAAGGGAAGGAGCATTGTATTCTATTTCACGAGGATTCCATTGGGAGGGTGTGAGTGCTCCACAAGTATCAAACACTACAAACTTCCATCCTACAATCTCTATTCTTTGATCCATGTTCTTGGATTATGGAGGACAGCATACGCTCTCAGTGTGTATTTAGAGCAGAAAGGGATATGTGTTGCAAAAATATGGCATGGGAAAGGTGTGAACTACTACGACAAAGGAATTCTTTAGCTTTCCCAATTTGTGAAGGAAACAGTACTCTCGTGTTTGGCCTAGAGTGAGTTTGGATGAGGATGAGGTTGACTGTTGATGAGTCAAATCAAGGAGCTGTAGCCGATATTGATGTTTCACCTTCAAAATAAAGTAGATGCATAAAAGTCATAAGCAAACTAATAGGAGGAGATTTATATTGCTTCTTACAAGGCCTTTTCAATGGCATGTACCGCATGCAGGCGGATTTGATAGACATCGTCTATCAGCTGAAGGTCTTCTTTGTCGGATCTTGAGGTTTTGATAATGTTCTCGTGCTGATGGCAAACTTGTTTGACAAAGTGAGCCTGCTCTTTCTTCTTCTCCTGGATTGCAGTGGGAAAGTCGTTGGCTTGATTCTTGGTTGCTACGATCTCCTAGTTTACCTGGTCCAATTTGAGCATTTGAAAGGACCTTGATGTCGTCTAGAGGGGGGTGAATAGACAAGTTGACTAATTCTTCAAAATCCACTCCACCCAGCAGCACTGCCAGGGCCAGCCGATCAGACCGGTTTCCCAGACCGGTCCAAGACAGTGAGCACACTAAGTGTTGCTCGAGTCCCTTCTTGACTTCTAGCACCAACCAAACTTGAAGAGTGGCTTCTGTAGATGATTTCCAGCAGGATAAAGAAGTCCCTGCACACGCGACAAGCACACCCAAGTAGATTGAAGTGGAAGCACAAGTAATTTGCTAGAAATCAACAAGTGAGGTAAACCAAATGTAGACACGAGAATTTGTTTATCCGAAGTTCAAATTCACCACAATGAATCCTACGTTTCCGTTGAGGAGCCTATTGGATTACGAGTCTATTTCAACTCCTTTCCAACAAGCAAGATCTCTTTCAACCACTTTCCTCATCTCCACTAGATGATCTTTTTCCTTGCGAAGGCAAGATCGCAGCCCTCACAAACTTGTCGCTGCTCACCACACCTTGGGAGCTAGCCGGTAATGCCTAGCCGTCTAAGAGGCACACCTCCAAGAGTAACAAATGCTTCAAAGTCTTTCTCGACGCGAAACACAAGTGCTCAAGTTATGGATTGCTCTTCAGCTTTCTAATGCTCACACAAGATCACTCTCTCAACCCAACTCAAAGATTTCACAAGAATCACTCAGGTCTCATAAAGATAGGTTGGGGAGAGCTTCTCTAGTCACTAGATAATGTCAAATGCGTGTCTAACCAGTAGCTGACCAAGGAGGGGGCTAAGGGTATAAATACCCCACACACTAGAAACTAGCCGTTGGACCTGTTCCAACCGGTTAGATCGGTTGCCAGACTGATCTGGTTTGAAAAACTAGCCATTGGCACCCTGAACCCTCAGACTGGTCAGACCGATCTGCCAAACCGATGAGACCAGTTTGACTGAGTTAGTTCCAAAACCTCCAGAGACACCTTCTTGGTCCACCTACTGGCTCAACCGACTTAAGTCAGCTGAGTCGGGTGAGTTAGCTCACTGAAAGGGTTTCCATAAGGTTAATCTCACATAGGTCAACTAAGAGCACTTTCGGTGTTATCAATTAACTAATGTTGCATTCCTATTGATAGTACGACATACCTATACTCAAGAATAAATATAAACACAATATTATCCGCTTCAGATTATAAGTCTTCATCCGTGCCATACTTTGATCAATATTCACTTGAGGGCTCTCAACATTGCTATCATTTTGAGCACATCCAACTTGAGCTAGTGACTTAAGATTTTCCATCATTCATGATAAGATATACTTGAATCCCTAAGTCACTCCATTTTATCAATCATAATAGATTAGATGCATTGCATTGCTTCCCTCGGTAAGGCTTAGATATGATACTTTAAAACATCTCGGATACTAGCCACTTCACCTTAGCAAAACACACATGGTCCAAGCCATCACTTAACCAATCCTTGATTAGTCCCTCGCTCTAACATCTCGCTTCATTTCTTCACCTATTCTTACCACATTGCGTTTAGCTTTGTTTTTTACATCAACAATGAATTCCATTTGAAATCCTGTTCAAATGCTTATTCTTGATTAATAATAGAATATCCCATGAATTGCAAGCTTCCAATAATAAGACCAATATGAAACACATAAGCCCATGTCCTTTTATCATGTACGTATGACGTCTTGCAATGTCCAATTGTGAATATCACTATTCTTTTCTTCATGATCCCTTCTCTTGTCAATCAAGCTATCACATGATTTGGGGACTTATAGATGAAACATCATAGAACATATCCCCAAGTTTCACTTCACCCTTGCTTGTCATTCATCTTTCATTTGCATTATAGGATCACACACTTGCTTGCTATCTTCATTGTGAGCCATATGATACACTTTCAACATATGAGACAATATCACATTATAAATATGAGAATAAAACCCTGGACACAATCTTAAGCAAACAAGTTAGTCCTTTAATCGTTTTGTCATTCAATTCACAAAAACTCACTTAGGGGCCTAAATGCACTTTCAACATTAGTTGATCCCGTTGGGTCTCCAGTTTCTTCATGTTTTGTTCTGCAGCAGAGGCAGAGGCGAAGAGTCCATCAACTTACTATTTTAGCTCCTTAGCTTGCAGCCGATCGATCTCCATCTACATCATAGCTTGTTGGTTGGCCCGCCGATCGGCTATACATTTTTGTGTAGTTTGAACCCAAAGGTAGCTCAATTCGATGAAGGCTGCGGGGGTTAGGGTTGTCGCCAATTCTGAGGCTAGTTGAGTTCTGATCTGTTTGTATATCTTCTGAATTGGCTTGGTGTCTTCCACAAGTATGGCTGTTTCTTGTCGAAGCAATTGTAGCATGGTTGAGAGTTGATCCTTGATGTCTGATGGAGTCGATGGCGCATGTTGGTTGGAGCTGACTTCTTCATCATCAATATACTCATCGATGCTGAAAGAAAGTGTCGATGCTGATGGATCAACAGCCTGTTAAAAGCCAGAGATACTCAAACTGAAGCATCATTGGATACATCAAAATTAGAAGGGGAAAATTCCATTACCTGAATTTGTTGCTACTGGATGTCGGTTCATGTGTTGTCCCCATTGGCTATGGTCTTCTGAGGGGAAGTAATGAGGTTATGTGGTATTTCCATAGCTGACGAGGAGATATTCGAGTGATCAGCAAGTTCCTGAAAGACAGTGCGAGTTAATGTGTGAATAGATAACTATAATTGCTAGTTTTTTTCTCTAAAATAAAGTGTTACCGGGATTGGCGACAGTGGTTGTTGCGGGTTTGGTATTTCCTACAAGTCCTCTTCATCTGATTCAGATGTCAATGCCGATGCCGATGTTGATGCCAATGCCGATGCTGATGGCGTGGCAGTACTGGTTGTACATCCTGCAATAATGTTGGGTGAGAAGGTTATGAATCATAAGACATGTTTAAATTGATCAGAATCATACCATTGCGCATTCCTCTGATACGATATCAGTACCTTCTCGTGCTGGTTCAGTCACTGGGTTTTGTTCTTCCAGGAGCTCTTCAACCAGTGGAGGTAGGATTTCTAGAGTGGGAGAAGGTATTTGCAATGGTAAATTCAAATGGGAGACATTTGTGGGGGGGCATTGGAAAATGCATGAAAGTGTCGTAATATTGATACCGATGAAGTTCCAATTTGCACAGTTTCATCTGGTGTCTTTTTCTTTCTCAAGCTTGATGTCTTGGCTGGCAATTTGCGTTTGGCGAGAGGAGGACCTTTGAGCAGTGCAGTCACTAGGGGGAGGGGGCACTAGCTCCTAGATTTGGTTTTGGGGTAGGTGGGCCATATGAAATTGATTGGCCATTGTTACTTACGATTGGAGATTGTTCTTCATCTTCTTCCTAAACAGAATGAAGAGTGAGAATTTGGAATAGTAGAGGTTGAAAAAGTTATGAGCGAGATTCTTTACTCATTATTCGACTTGTATTTAGGATAATTTCTAATGCGATAATGCACAACTGGTCGGCACGCTAAGTGCTCTCTTCGTTCTTTCCACCATCGGACGAAGAGTCTTGAGGCATAGTCGATGAGTCATTTCCATTCTAATAAAGCTAGAGGAGGCACCAAGGAAGTTACATTTCGCAGCCGATCGAATTGAAGAGCTCGGTCCAGGGGGTCTCTTGCCTTTACCTTGTCAATAAAAAACAGGCCGATTGGGACTATTCCAAAGTCGAGCTAGCAAGCAAAGACTGATGGATGATAGAATTCCTAAGAAGGACTGTGAGTACGGCCCTGATCAAAGCCAACAAGGAGGATACATGGCGAAATCGATGTCAAGAGAAGAGTCGTGCTGCTTTCATCAACACCCACTTGGTCAAAATCCTGATCGACTAAAAATTCAAAATTGCTTTCTCGATCTTCGTACACAAACCAAATAGACAACTCTTGCATAAATTCATGGTAAAAAGTCTCGAACAGATCGGCTACTAGAGAACCCCAGGAAAAACCGATGTTGCTTCGCCGTGAGATGTACACCTGCGATGAGTGGGTTTCACGCCTTCAGCATAGGAGGAAGGAAAAGTACTTTTTGTAAGATCCCTCTCCAAAGCTGATGCGGTGTAGACACTGAGCCACAGTTGAATGAACCACCAGGGACCACCGATTGGGCTGATGGGTGAGCTAGCTAATAACTTAACAGTTACCTGATGCATCAATGAGTATACAACTCCTAGCAAATATTTTCCAAGCGGGATCGCTCCTTTGACAGCTAGCTTTTTTGCCAAACATTGCATGTTTGTTGTTGGACATAGAGTTGATCCACCAAAAACAAATTTCTCTTGCTAGAGGTTGAGGAATGTTGTGTGTTCCCTATCATCAAAAACAAATTGCCTTGAAGTCTTGCTATAAGTGGTGATGTATTTGCTCCAGCCACTTGCACCCTTGGTTTCCAGTTTGTGATGAGTGGTGCACTTGAAGTCGAACGGGGTGACAAGGGATGTAATGTCAAGGCCAATAAGCATATAAACATCCAACAAACAAGGAGCCATTGGACCATCCCCAAACATGAAAGCGTTTAACGCATCAGACTAGAACTATGAAGCAGTAGCTAAGAGAGATTCATTTTCCTTTATTTCTTATAAAGAAAGTTCAATGCAATGGCCAATATAGGATCCATCCCAATACACTTTTTTAACAGTAGATACCCTGTTATACCATGTCCTCCACCCCTGGATTTTGCCTGGCCATGAACAAAAGACATCTTTCCAAGCACACAAATCCATGGATGAAGTTTTATAAGGGATTTTTTGAGTTTCGGCATTGATGAATTCTAGGGGATCTTCATTACCCATTGGACCCAAGAAGTTGGCTCCATTAAGGTCAAAAATTGGGATTAAGATATTGCTTCTAAGTTCCTACGACGCATCAAAATTGGGGAACAAAAGAAATTAGGTGAAGGGATTTGCATACCAAATTGGATCTATAAAAGCCAAAGAATAGTATCAAGTACAGTGCCTCCGGAATAGATTTTGAAGTCACCATTGATGTTATAGCTTGCGAAGCTCTAGGCGCTTGGGGTCAAAGCTGGTGAAGGAAATCTTTGTGGTCTAGTCGCGGTGAATGTTTGAGCTTTCAAGATTTATGGCAGCGGGAGTTCTTGGCTTAGAGGAGAAGATGAAGGAGTGAAGGTTATATAATGGTTTATGTTGATTCAATCTCAAAAATCAAGGAAACACTATCGCGTGACCCGAAGAAAGGGGTCATGATTGCAGCGAGAACTCTTTTGCCAGGAAAGTGCATCGGATTGGGATCTATGGAGGTACTGACAAAAGAAGTAATTTTGGAACATAATATTATATTCCAAAATTGGGGGGCATCTGTTGACATCGGTTTTTTGACCAAAGTCAACTAACGGCGAGAAGATTCCAGGAGCTGATGGAATCATGAGAGGGAGAGTCCGATGCAAGTGCGGCGCCTTCACCAAATAAAGGAAAATGTGGAGATGTTATCTTAGGTAGTTTTTAGGCATAATTGTAACAGTTGTGTCGTAATCGACTAGGCCTTTAGTTTTTAGGAGTAGAGTAGAAACCGGCAAGTTTCTTCTAGCAAGTAGGTCTGCATCGGCTTTGATCTCCAGCAAGCATGTAAGTGCCGTCACCCTGGTCACTATGTTATCTATATCAGGGATTTCTTAGTTAATTATGATACCCTGATCCTTTAGCGTAAGGCTAGTTATCGAGTTGCTTAGATTCAAATAGGGTTGTATCATTCCGATCCCCTGCTTGTCTTTGAGTGCTCATAGTTATCGAGTTTGTTTGGTTTGATTAAGTTGAATCGTATCGATCTCTTAGTTATATCAAACGCCCACAATTATCGAATTGCTTAGATTTGATTAGGTTGTTTTTATCATCTCCCTAGTCCTTTTTTAAACATTGCATGCTTTAATTGCCTATTTTTACTAGGTTCGATAGATCTTTTAGTCCTGCCCCTTGTATCACTAGCCGTTGGATCCTTAGGGTCAACCTACTGCTATTGAGCCGATGCTATCTCGGTTGGGTCTGATTCATCTCTCTCAGCAGTAGGATGACACCATTGAGCTGATGGCTACGCGTGCGAGGCCTTGTTGCCATAATCTAGGCTTTCAAGTTAATAGATTGAAGTTAACGCCCTATGAGTCATACTATCTCGATTACGTATGATCTATCGACTTATGACATTAATTAGATCTATTAATTTAATTACCGCGAGAGTGGTAGACAAGTTGTTTTTAATGGTTGTTGTTTAAATCTTGCTTCTATCTTAGCCCATCGGCTCATATAGCCGATGGCACATGCCATTAATATTCTTATTTTGATACACCACATGATTACATTAAAAGCATATTCTAATGGTGTTTATTCAAAGTAACCCCACCTATGAGCTCGAAAGCTTTGCAACCAATCGGCTCAAGAATTTAGTGTTCATCTTATCAATTGCAGAAAATTGACTGGCACACCATGCACCTACGCAAGTCAATTGGAGCCTGCACCGGAGTTAAATAGATCTCTCAGGTCCTCACGTGTTGACCGACACAAGAGCCTGACATCCAGATTTTGCGTCAACATATAACTTGCTTGTTTTATATGCTTCCTACTAGATAAAGAATTTGATCAATATTAGGTAGGGAAAAAATAGAGTAAATATGTTTATAACATTTAATTTAGTCCTTACAATAAACATGAGATAAATAAATTATAGGTAAAAGAATAGAATTTGATCCTTTCTACAATTTTTTGAGAGTTTGCATGTTAAATTAGAGTGACATGAAAATAACACCAGTCAACCTTCGTATCATTCAATAGTTCGATAAAAAAGCAAAATGCTAGAATTTTGGAACAAGACAACAAAGATACGCTAAAGACTACAGAAGTCCACTTACTTCATGGAGTCAAGAATCCTAAAATAATTTTAGACTAGAGAAGAATGTTCGCTCTCGAAGCCATCTCTGCGGTGACGGTTGCTCCTAGCCAGGTTGTTGCATGGACTGCCCCCAATAACCAAATCAAAACCACCAATAGTTCTAATATATGACTCAATCTTCTTCGAAATTAGTGTTTGCACATCACTAATCTCAATGAGTGCTCGTTTGCGTCTAATCCTACTAGCTCTTTAGAATGGTTCTGGTCACCTCGAATTTCTCGACTGAAATCACATTTTCATGCCGAGCGCCCTCGTGAGGCTGAAGTAGTCGTCGGAGAGTCAGTGGATCGGTCTTGTCAATGTAGACCGTCCTCGACTAGTTTTCTAGTCGAGACGAGTAGTCAAGGTAGTCATCGGCGAGCGTCACGACATAGTCGGAGTAGTCATCGGTGAGTCGCCCATCGAAGTAGTCGAGAAGAGTAATTAAAGTAGTAGTCGGTGACTTTGTTGTTGACGAGTAGTCGAGACGAGTTGTTGAAGTAGACCATCCTCAACTAGTTTTCTAGTTCAGATGAGTAGTTGAAGTTGTCGTCGACCAAGCCACAACGGTTGTTGGTGAAGCTGATTAGTCGGAGTCACTTCCGACTAGTTGTCGACGGTGCGAAGTTCGCCCCGACTAGTTTTCTAGTCGAGACAAGTATCAGCGGCAAGCGTCACGGCGTAGTCGAAGTAGTCGAGCAGAGTAGTGGAAGTAGTTGTTGTCGCATATGTAGTGGTGGATCGCGCGATTGTTACTTGTAACAATGGGATGCTAGAAGCCTCCTGGTAGCTTCATTATGTGCGCATAGCACAAGTCCACAAAATTGATTCGTGCGGTCAGAACGGCAGCACACCAGATTGCTTGTCCCTTGCACCAATCCATGCGTAGGTTGTTGAAGCTTGCCTCTGCCCGTACCACAAACAGTGTTTTGTTTCCTGGCAATCTTTCGATGAATAGCAGCGCTGCAGCGCCTCCTGCCACCGTGACCCGCATGGAATCTTTGTAAAGACCTGTAGCTGGTAGACCCTCCGCCAATCTTCCGTGCAGACGATTGATGATGGCGGTAATTTTTGTTGACGGCGACCGCGAATTGTCCACTCCGGACTCCAACTCGGTGGTGATGGATATTAATTCTCCGCTTTGAATTCTATCTTGACGAATCCGACTTGGAATAGATGCATAGTAGCTTGCGAAAGAAACCAAACGAGAACACGGAATTTGAGTCCGTCCGCCTTAACTAATCGCAACAACATGTCGAGGTTGCCTTGTCGGATTCAATCTTGGACAGGGACTCGCAGCTTCTGCGGATGGAATCGCCCGTGATCAAATTGTTTTCCCAAAATTCTCGACTCTACTTCGAATTGTAACTCGGCGACTTGTTTCTCGCCAAGTAGATTGATTTTGAAGATGAGGTCTTTCAAGGTCGCCCGATGATCTCAACGATCACCCCTACCTGAGGCACCAGATGTTAGTATTTTATACCGGCAACCTAACGAGGGAGTACCCGAGGTAGTCGATTTGTCGGTTGGGGATTGTTGGACATGAAACTTGAAGATAAAAGCAAGGACACAATACAC
Source organism: Setaria italica (assembly GCF_000263155.2). Taxonomy (NCBI): domain Eukaryota; kingdom Viridiplantae; phylum Streptophyta; class Magnoliopsida; order Poales; family Poaceae; genus Setaria; species Setaria italica. Next base: position 29,915,455 of record NC_028452.1, read on the forward strand.
GAATTTATACAGGTTCGGGCCGCTAGAGTAGCGTAATACCCTACGTCTTGTTTGGGTGTTGTATATTGTTGGAGGTATGCCCTAGAGGCAATCATAGAGATGATGATATTCCATTTGTATCCATGATTTGTATATTGTGTTCATTGAATATCCATTAAAGGCTACTTGAATTGATTTGCAATTATGTGAATTGTATGTGAAACTCTTTACTTGTATGGTTATTCTAAAGTTGTCCCTAGTCGGAGTTCATGTAAGGACACACATGAATATTAGACTAGCACATGTATTAGTTGATGACTATGTTTCACAAGTCATGGACATGGAGATGTTGAACTAATAATGTGGACACATGAGGAGACATGTGTTAGGACTGACCCAACACGAGAAGTAGTTCTCTCTTTAAACAACATATACGCTTTGTCCTTAGACCTGAGATTGTCGCATGTATTCTAGATGTGGATCGACCTACTTAGGGGCTATCAAACGCTACGCCGTAACAGGGTAGTTATAAAGGTAGCTTTCGGGTTTGTCAAGAAGCATGCTATGAGACATGGTCAATCAAGATGGGATTTGCCCCTCTCTGATTGAGAGTGATATCTCTGGGCCCCTCGAGTGATCGGATCCGAAAATGCATGGCCATGCTACGTACGGTTAAGAGTTAACCTACAAAGGGATTCCGAATCACAGGATCGAGAAAGAGCGGTCGGCTTGAAGCTAGACCAAATATCGTGAGGCAAAGGGAATAGCATGTATATCATGTTGTGATGGTTCGTCTGATATGATCTTCGTATGCGTATAGGAGTTGGCACGTCTTGCTAGAGGCCGCTACCGACTATTGCGCCGAGTAGGAGTACTCGGGCCATGTCTATACGTATCCGAACCCATAGGGTCACACACTTAAGGGGCTGGAAGCCCAATTCGGATCTGATCCGAGTTGGATTAGGTTTAGGAGTACTAATGGGCCTCGGATCCAGAGGCCCATCAGGAACCTCTATAAATAGAGGGGTGGGGGCGCCCTAGGTTTTACACCTTTTTGGCGAAACACACCTGCCGCGCCTCCCACGCCCTCGCCTGTTGCAACTCGCGGATCTAGCAGTCCGGCTTGCGACGCTTCCTCCCTGCACGTGTGGATACCTTGGAGGTGTTGCGCCTGCAGCACTTGGACGAGCCGCCGACGAGCCACGACGAGCCGACGACGAGCCGCGGTACCGGAGGCGATCTTGCTGCACGTGGACGAGCTGCTGAGGAGCTGCTGGACGTGATCGACTACGTACGACTACGTTGATCGACTACGTACGACTACGTGATCGTCTTCACTGCATCGACGTATATCTACATCTTCCGCACCAGTAGTGCGTCGAGTGGTAATCCCGTGATCCTTATACGACAGTTCTTCCTGGTTATACGCGGTAGAAATTTTGATTTGCGCTAGTGTAGCCTACCTCGTATCCCAACAGTGGTATCAAGAGCCGTAGCTGCTTAGTTTTGGATTCGGGATGTGTGCATATGGAGATATGCGAGTTCTCTGTTTGATCTATGTCCTAATTTCGTGCCCTTGCTGCAATGGTAGTGTAACGACATACTCCTACCGGTCGGTTTCCGCCATCGGAGTTAAGTGATACACGTAAATCCAGTTGCAGTGAGGGAAGATCAATATGATTGGTCAAATCGAGATCCAGGGTCATACGCCAGGTGCATTAGATGTGCAATCGTAGATGGGATCTACTGCCGGGGTCGGGATTTTGCTGTATGCGTATGCTTCGGTAAATCAGCCGTAACTTTTCGGTACGATCTCGGATCGGGGCGATTTCTATACGAAAATTGATCTACAGAAAAAGTTACACATGAAATTCAATGGCTTTGCCATTTTCGGCGAAATTAGATTTCCCAAATTCGGCTTGGAAGATGGAGTTTCGGGCCTCTGAAGTTTGGAACGTTAGGACTCCTAACTCTGTTTTGCAGGATGTATGCATATATCTTGTGATCAGTATGGCCCCCTTGTGTATGTGATGCATGTGTGTAACTCATTCGTGACCTGCGTGTCGCGCGTACGGCAACACGGCAGGAGCCATATGTGTTGTCACTTTATTGTATTTAATGGTCTGCGTACCAATCTGTGATGATCCAAGCAACTATGTAATCTTCATTACTAGATTCTTTACTAGCTATTAGGCGTAATAGCATGCTCTAGTTCTTGGAGGACTCATCACCAGGAGGATGGCGCACATGGAACATGGAGATGGAGATCACCATGGTGAACAGGTTCTATGGAGATGGAGATCACCATATGAAAACGGGCCATACTGTGTCACAAGCTGTGTGAATGCTATTCTGTTTTACTTTCTGCATGCTGTGATGTTAGAAGTAGAACGATCCCTCACAAAGTTTAAGTTAGTATGCCCTCCCAACTAAAACTTGCATCGTCCCATGTCTTGTACAATTAGTGGTGGGTCTATGAAATTAGGGTGCCACTAGTTTTCCTTGACTAGACGGGTTTGTGTCGGACACTTACACGCATAAGGGTTGGTTTGCTTAACAAGGTTATCTTAACAGTTAAGGACCTTGGGGCATAAAGGTTGGGCGCCGAGACATAGAGATGTCACCCAACAACAGGAGTCATATGTTGATATGATTAGCAAAAGTTGCTTACCGATCTACCTCGTTTGCTAGCGGTGATGCTAAAGCTCACTAGTACACTTGTTAGTTGTGGATCCTGAATCACTAAGTCTCAATAGAGGGATATTGATTTTAGTGGGAGTAGATTCTGTTAAAATAGTTTAATGTAATTTGCTCTATCATGGATATGTTTGTCTTAGTGTATTTTGCATTACTTTTGTTGTAGATTAAATGGCACCTAGCAACACCACCACATCGTTTGCTTTGCGTTCGGTCCTTGAGAAGGACAAGTTGAATGGAACAAACTACTCGGATTGGATCCGCAACCTGAGAATTGTTCTCAGGGCTGAGAAAAAGGAAGATGTTCTAGACAACCCACTACCAGAAGAACCTGCTGATGATGCACCCGTTGCTGCTAAGAATGCTTACAAGAAAGCATGTGATGCTAACCTCGAAGTAAGCTGCCTTATGCTTGCTTGCATGGAACCCGAGCTGCAGATGCAGTTCGAAACAAACCATGAGGCGCACGATATGATCGTGGCGCTTAGAGACATGTTCCAAACACAGGCCAGGACTGAAAGGTTCAATGTGTCTAAGGCCTTTGTTGAGAGCAAGCTAGCAGAAGGCGCAGCAGTAGGACCACACGTAATCAAGATGGTTGGTTACACTCAACGGTTGGAAAAGCTAGGCTTCCCACTGGGCCAAGAGTTGGCCACTGATTTCTTTCTTTCGTCTCTTCCGCCTAGCTATGGGAACTTCATCTCGAACTACCATATGCATGGGACGGAGAAGGGTCTGAATGAGCTGTGTGGCATGCTTAAAACAGCAGAGGCTGACATTAAGAAAAGCGCTAGTACCAGCCATGTGATGACTGTACAGAACAAGCCTACCTTCAAGAAAAAGGGCAATTCTTGGAAGAAGAAGGGTAAGGCTGGAGTGTCCAAGCCAAACCCAGCGCCCAAGGCTAAAGCTGGACCTGCTCCAGATAAAGAGTGCTTTTACTGTCATGAACTTGGTCACTGGAAGAGAAACTGCAAGCAGTACCTAGCTTCCTTGAAGAACGGCGGAAGTAAGAGTACTTCTACCTCAGGTACGCTTGTTGTTAATGTTATAGACAATATATTTCTCGCTGATACAATTATTAATTCTTGGGTATTTGATACCGGATCGGTTGCTCATATTTGCAATTCGATGCAGGGAATGATAAGAAGTAGAAGCGTGGAAAGAGGAGAAGTTGATTTCCGCGTGGGCAATAATGCAAGAGTTGCTGCGTTGACTGTCGGGACGATGCAACTCCACCTCCCGTCAGGATTTATTATGGAGTTGAATAATTGTTATTTTGTTCCTAGTTTAAGTCAAAACATTTTGTCTCCTTCATGCTTGATGAAGGATGGTTATTCATTTGCGAGTGAAAACAATGGTTGTGTGATCTCTAAGAATGATATGTTTATGGCTTTTGCACCCATTGTGAATGGATTGTTTGTTTTAAATCTTGATGGTTCACCTGTCTGTAATGTAAGTGCTAAAAGGCCTCGGCCTAATGATTTGAGTCATACCTACTTGTGGTATTGTCGTTTGGGTTATATAAGTGAAAAGCGCATGAAGAAGCTCCATTCTGATGGACTTCTAACTTCGTTTGATTTTGAAACATACGAGACATGTGAGGCTTGCTTGCTAGGCAAGATGACCAAGACGCCTTTCACAGGATTTCCTGAGAGAGCAGTAGACTTGTTGGAACTCGTACATAGTGATGTATGCGGACCAATGAGCACGACGGCTAGAGGAGGATTCCAATACTTCATAACTTTCACTGATGATTTTAGTAGATATGGCTATGTCTACTTGATGAGGCACAAGTCTGAAACCTTTGAAAAGTTCAAGGAATTTAAGAATGAAGTTGAAAATCAGCGTGGCAAGAAAATTAAGGCCTTACGATCTGATCGTGGAGGCGAGTATTTGAGCCACGAGTTTAGCAATCATCTAAAGAGTTGCGGAATTGTTCCAGAACTTACGCCGCCTGGAACACCTCAGAGAAACGGTGTGTCCGAGCGACGTAATCGAACTTTGTTAGACATGGTTCGATCAATGATGAGCCAGTCGGACCTACCGTTGTCATTTTGGGGATACGCTCTAGAAACAGCAGCTTTCACACTTAATAGGGTACCATCTAAATCCGTAGTTAAGACACCATATGAGATGTGGACTGGAAAGGTTCCTAGTTTGTCTTTTCTAAAGATTTGGGGATGTGAAGTGTTTGTCAAGCGACTTCAGTCGGACAAGATCACACCCAAGTCGGATAAGTGCATTTTCGTGGGATATCCAAAGGAAACTTTGGGATATTATGTCTACAACCGATCAGAAGGCAAAGTGTTTGTCGCTCGGAACGGGGTTTTCCTAGAGAAAGAGTTTCTCAAAGGAGAAAAGAGTGGAAAGACAGTGCATCTTGAAGAAGTTCAAGATGAGCCGATCGGGCAAGAATCAATGAGTGATGCTAACGTAGCAGAACAAGTTGAGATAACCATGGCAAGAGAAGCACCATCACAACCACGAAGGTCGGCAAGGCTCCGCGAAATGCGGGAAATATTATTGTTGGACAATGATGAGCCTGCGACATATGCAGAAGCAATGATGGACCCAGACTCCAAAAAATGGCAGAGTGCCATGCAATCCGAAATAGAGTCCATGGGAGACAATCAAGTTTGGAACTTGGTTGACCCGCCTGATGGTGTTAAAGCCATAGAGTGCAAGTGGATCTATAAGAAGAAAAAGGACATGGATGGAAATGTTCACATCTACAAAGCACAACTTGTCGCAAAAGGTTTTCGACAAGTTCAAGGAGTTGACTACGACGAGACCTTCTTGCCCGTAGTGATGCTTAAGTCCATTCGGATTATTCTAGCTATAGCTGCATATTTCAATTATGAGATATGGCAAATGGATGTCAAGACAGCTTTCCTGAATGGAAACCTAGCTGAGGACGTGTATATGATACAGCCCGAGGGTTTTGTCGATCCGAAAAATGCTGGAAAGGTATGCAAGCTTCAGAGATCCATTTATGGATTGAAGCAAGCATCTAGGAGTTGGAACATTCGTTTTGATGAAGTGGTCAAAGGGTTTGACTTCACCAAGAACGAAGAAGAGTCTTGTGTTTACAAGAAGGTTAGTGGGAGCTCTGTAGTATTTCTAATCTTATATGTGATGACATATTACTGATTGGAAATAACATTCCTATGCTTGAGTCCGTAAAGACTTCACTGAAAAATAGTTTTTCGATGAAGGACTTAGGGGAAGCGGCATATATTCTGTGCATTAAGATCTATAGAGATAGATCGAGAAGGCTTATAGGTTTAAGCCAAGATACTTACATTGACAAAGTGTTGAAGCGGTTCAGCATGGAAGAGGCAAAGAAAGGGCTCTTGCCTATGTCACATGGCATACATCTCAGCAAGACTCAGTGTCCTTCGACTGCTGATGAGCGGGATCGCATGAGTAGAGTACCATATGCCTCGGCTATTGGATCTATCATGTATGCAATGATAAGTACTCGCCCAGATGTTTCATATGCGCTAAGTATGACAAGCAGACACCAATCTGATCCAGGTGAGAGTCACTGGACAGCGGTGAAAAACATTCTTAAGTACTTGAGAAAGACTAAAGATATGTTCCTCGTCTATGGAGGTCAGGAGGAGCTCGTTGTAACAGGTTACACCGATGCTAGTTTCCAAACCGACAGAGATGATTCAAAGTCACAATCAGGATTTGTGTTCACGCTAAATGGTGGTGCTGTTAGTTGGAAGAGTTCCAAGCAGGAGACGGTGGCCGATTCTACGACAGAAGCCGAGTACATCGCGGCTTCGGAAGCCGCGAAGGAAGGTGTTTGGATAAGGAATTTCCTCATTGAGCTTGGTGTGTTCCCGAATGCGTCCAGCCCATGGAACCTCTACTGTGATAACAATGGGGCAATTGCGCAAGCAAAGGAGCCAAGGAACCACCAGAAGAACAAACACGTAATGCGGCAATTTCATCTCATTCGAGACTTCGTTAACCGGGGTGAGATCAAGATATGCAAAATACACACGGATCTGAACATTTCTGATCCGTTGACAAAACCACTCCCGCAGGCTAAGCATGATGCGCATGTAAGAGCTATGGGTATTAGGTACCTTCTAGATTGACTCTAGTGCAAGTGGGAGACTGTTGGAGGTATGCCCTAGAGGCAATCATAGAGATGATGATATTCCATTTGTATCCATGATTTGTATATTGTGTTCATTGAATATCCATTAAAGGCTACTTGAATTGATTTGCAATTATGTGAATTGTATGTGAAACTCTTTACTTGTATGGTTATTCTAAAGTTGTCCCTAGTCGGAGTTCATGTGAGGACACACATGAATATTAGACTAGCACATGTATTAGTTGATGACTATGTTTCACAAGTCATGGACATGGAGATGTTGAACTAATAATGTGGACACATGTGGAGACATGTGTTAGGACTGACCCAACATGAGAAGTAGTTCTCTCTTTAAACAACATATACGCTTTGTCCTTAGACCTGAGATTGTCGCATGTATTCTAGATGTGGATCGACCTACTTAGGGGCTATCAAACGCTACGCCGTAACAGGCTAGTTATAAAGGTAGCTTTCGGGTTTGTCAAGAAGCATGCTATGAGACATGGTCAATCAAGATGAGATTTGCCCCTCTCTGATTGAGAGTGATATCTCTGGGCCCCTCGAGTGATCGGATCCGAAAATGCATGGCCATGCTACGTACGGTTAAGAGTTAACCTACAAAGGGATTCCGAATCACAGGATCGAGAAAGAGCGGTCGGCTTGAAGCTAGACCAAATATCGTGAGGCAAAGGGAATAGCATGTATATCATGTTGTGATGGTTCGTCTGATATGATCTTCGTATGCGTATAGGAGTTGGCACGTCTTGCTAGAGGCCGCTACCGACTATTGGGCCGAGTAGGAGTACTCGGGCCATGTCTATACGTATCCGAACCCATAGGGTCACACACTTAAGGGGCTGGAGGCCCAATTCGGATCTGATCCGAGTTGGATTAGGTTTAGGAGTACTAATGGGCCTCGGATCCAGAGGCCCATCAGGAACCTCTATAAATAGAGGGGTGGGGGCGCCCTAGGTTTTACACCTTTTTGGCGAAACACACCTGCCGCGCCTCCCACGCCCTCGCCTGTTGCAACTCGCGGATCTAGCAGTCCGGCTTGCGACGCTTCCTCCCTGCACGTGTGGATACCTTGGAGGTGTTGCGCCTGCAGCACTTGGACGAGCCGCCGCCGAGCCACGACGAGCCGACGACGAGCCGCGGTACCGGAGGCGATCTTGCTGCACGTGGACGAGCTGCTGAGGAGCTGCAGGACGTGATCGACTACGTACGACTACGTGATCGTCTTCACTGCATCGACGCATATCTACATCTTCCGCACCAGTAGTGCGTCGAGTGGTAATCCCGTGATCCTTATACGGCAGTTCTTCCTGGTTATACGCGGTAGAAATTTTGATTTGCGCTAGTGTAGCCTACCTCGTATCCCAACATATATTGCACCCTACGCTTGGCTGTTGAGTAGCCTAGTTGTTGGCTATTGTTGGTGGTTCTAGTTTTCTGCCGATCTAGGTACTCTCACCTCCTTTATATACTCCAGGAGGAGTCCTAGTAGGAGTACACGGTATGAGTCCTAGTAGGCTTACAGGGGAATCCTAGTAGGAGTCTGTCTTCTTCCTTCCTTGCGGGTACTGGGTATTTATCCCCGACAGCTCCTCCAATACCAGAAAATAGTGTAAGCACATTCATGCCGTTTGGAAATAATGTTGTACCTGGCATGAATGCGTTGTGCTTGTTCATGCCATGTGTACTTCTTAAGTATTTCCACATGGCATGAATGTGTTGTTCTTGTTCTATAGTATTGGAGGAGTGAGGTAGCTCTCCACAGACTTGGTATTCGTACGAACAATGTGATTTCAGTCGAGAAATCTGAGGTGAACAGGACCATTCTAAAGAGTTGGTGGGGTCAGATGGAAACGGGCACACTCATTGAGATTAGTGATGTGCAAAAACTGATTTGGGGGAAGATTGAGTCATATATTAGAATTATTGGTGGTTTTGATCTGGTTATTGGGGGCAGTCCATTGAACAATCTGGCTGGGAGCAACCATGACCACAGAGATGGCTTGGAGGTTGAGCATTCCGCTCTAGTCTACCATTATTTTAGGATTCTTGACTCCGTGAAGTCCACCATATATGGAGCGTTTGTAGTCTTTAGTGTATCATTGTTGTCTTGTTTCAAAATTCTAGCATTTTTCTTTTTATGGAACTAGTGAATGATATGAATGTTGACTGGTGTAATTTTCATGTCACTCTAATTTTACAATAATTCTATTTCTTTAACCAATAATTTATTTATGTCATGTTTATTGCAAGGACTAAATATTATAAACACATTTACTCTATTTTCTCCCTACCTAATATTGATCAAGTTGTTTATCTAATACGAAGCCCTATGTCCATTTTTCACGTAACACGATGCAGACGGACCGGCAATGGATGTACAATGCGGGCAGACAGATCAAGGAGTTCTTTGATGGCTTGCATTATTTTCTCGAAGTGGCCAAAGCCAACAAGCTAGAAAAGGGATTCATATGTTGTCCATGCTTCCAATGCAGTAACAAGAAGGACTACTCTTCCTAGCGGACTCTTCACAGCCACTTGTTTAGTTACAGTTTCATGCCTAACTATTTGATTTGGACCAAGCATGGTGAAATAGGAGTTATAATAGAAGATGGTGAAGAAGAAGGGGATGATAACAACATTTCAGAATGGGCTGTAGGCCAAGCCTTTGCAGATACTACAATGGGCGAGGCTGACGAAGAAGGGTTTGGAGAAGATGGCCGTATTGATGATCTTGGTCAGGTGCTACGGGATGCGCAGAAATACTGTGAAACTGAGAAGGAATCAAAAAAGTTGCAGCGTATGATAGATGATCACAAAAAATTATTTTACCCAGATTGCAAATAGGGGCATAAAAAGCTGAGTAGCACACTAGAAATGCTACAATGGAAGGCAAAAAATGGTATGTCCGATAAGTCATTTCAGGGGATATTAAAAATTGTAAAGAACATGTTTCCCAAGAATAATGAATTGCCGTCCACATAATATGAAGAAAAACAAGTTGATTGCCCTCTGAGATTGGAGGTTAAAAAGATACATGTATGTCCTAATGATTGTATCCTCTATCATGGCGATGAATATGCGAAATTAGATGCTTGTCCTGTGTGCGGCGCGATGTGGTATAAGATCATGTGAGAAGGTCCTGGTGATGTCGAGGGGCAGCCTCCCAAGAAAAGAGTTCCCGTGAAAGTGATGTGGTTTTTCCCTATAATACCATGTTTGAAGCATCTGTTCAGAAACAAGGCAAATGCTAAGTTGATGCGATATCACAAAGAAGAATGTAAGCAAGATGACATGCTGAGACACCGAGCTGATGAGGCCTAGTGGAGATCAGTTGATAGAGAATTCCCAGACTTTGAAAGGGATGTAAGGAACATAAGGTTTGGTTTAAGTATGGATGGATTCAATTCATTCGGTGAGTTGAGTAGTAGTCATAGTACTTGGACTGTGACCCTATGTATGTTCAACCTTCCTCCTTGGTTGCGCATGAAGTGGAACTTCATTTTGATGCCGGTGCTTATCCTAGGCCCAAAACAACCCGGCAACAACATTGATGTTGGTGTTTAGACCCATCAACCTACCGAGGGGAGTGCCCAAGGTAGTGTTTAGTGCGGTGAGCTCGCCGAGATTAGGAACTAGATTGTGTAATACCCTACGTCCTGTGTGTTGGTTGGATTGAATTGCTTTGGAGGGGGTCCCTGCCTCACCTTATATTGCTAGGGGTAGGGTTATAGGTCGGTTGTTTACAAGAATACTAGTAAGATTCGACTAGGTGAGTCCTACTCTAATTGCTATGAGCAGTTTCCTAATCCTCGACTAGTTCCTATCCTACCACGTAGACTACAACTTCCTGCAATGTAGCCTCCATGTCTGACACGTCTCGGTGTCCAGCCCCGTATCTAGGACTGTCCAAACCTTCTGGTGGGTCCATAAATGTATGTACAACAAGCCTCTGAGTACTTTTTAGTCAAATCCAGCAGTTCTGAGTACTTTGGTAGGCTTGTCCGACTAGTTTTGGTGCTCTTCGAGTACTCCATCGGATTGAGTCTTCAAACATACTTGAGCATTGCCATGCGGCTATTATGTGCTCAAGCCTCATTTAACTTGGTGTTGAATCTTCAATTTTGAATTTTTTATATGGAAGTGCGACAAAAGTCGCACTCCATATGGAGTAGCCCCTAAGCCTTAGGTTGAATTGAAGAATCAGGTTGAGTGTCAATCTGTAATTAGCATCTATTTTTACTTAAAACCCAAAGAAAAAATATTTTAGCTAATGGGCACGTGGCACACAGCCCCTGAGCCATTACACGACTAGTTTGGTGGGTATAAGGGTCAACGTCTGGTCAACATGACCATTCATCAACAGTAATCTTATCTCTTCTAGAAATAATGGAAACTGTCAACCAGGTGCGAAATCTTCGGGCCATTAAATCGGAGTATTCCCTTTAATCCCGCTGCTGTTACTGCGCTGTAGTTATAAATAAAGGAGAAAAACCTCCCTTTCATTTTACCTATGCCATCTGCTCTTTCAACTTCCGCACTGTAGCCCTAGCGCCACCGCCGCTCGATCCTCAAGCTCTAGCACCGCCGTCCCCCACCACTTAGCCCCAAGTGTATGTGAAGGAAGACCCTCGTGGCACCAAGGATGGGGAAGAAGGAAACTGCATCCAAGGTGGTGGAAGGTGGGAAGAAGAAGGCGGACAAGAAGAAGGAGATCCAACTGGTAGCTCCCAAGTATGGAAAGACTGACTAGACTACCCCGCCATTCCCTGCTTGTGCCTGGAAGCGATCATCGCTGAAGGAAGAGGACATCAAGGCACTGGTGGTGGCCAACCTCCTTCAAGAGAAAGATGTCATCAACTGGAGATGTGCATTCAGCAACCCGTGGCCGCTAGAGACATATGTGGATGAAACGGTAATCTTCTCGCATTTTGTTGAGCACGGACTTGCTTTGCCTGCTTCCAACTTTTTTTGCGGCCTCCTGGACTACTACAAAATTGAGCTTGTGCACCTCAACCTGAACAGCACTTTCCATGCCGCAATATTTGTGCATCTATGCAAAGCATTCTTGGGGATTCAACCACACTTCTAGCTTTTCCGTAAGTTTTTTCGTGTCAAGCCTCAGCCCAAGAGAGAACACACAGAAGTAGTCGGAGGGGCTGGGATCCAAATGACAGAGAAAGTGAAAGGCCTATACTTGTACTACGAGTTGATTGACTCGCATTCTGGGTGGAAGGAGAAGTGGTGCTACATCGGCAACCACGAGCCCAAGCTCCCAAAGTTGACAGGTCACCACCCGACTTGGAACAATAGGTGGCTGGCTGAGCCTTCCCACGGAGATTGCTTGCAGCCACTTGAGCTGCTGGACAAGATAGCTAGACTGAAGCAATAAGGGCTAATAGGAGTTGGGGTAGCCTTCACCTTCATGAAGAGGTGAATTGAACCCCTGCAATTGCGGTGTACCTAGGGCTACGATTACTCTAGCCCCAACGACCCATCCAGAACGTCACTGGAAGAGCTCAGCGTGGATGAAGTCATGGCATGGTTGAGGTGCCTGTTTAAGAGTACAAGTGAGATCCTGATGATTGTGCAGGAATTCTGTGCCACCAACCCGCCAAGCATTGTGAGTACCCATGGCCACAGCCCCCGAGTACTCATTTTGGTAGTTTTTGATATACTAACTTGTCTGCTTGTGCAGGAAGATGTACACTTGTATGGCTCCTCCCCTCCTCCTCCCAGATCGGAAGACTCTGAAGCTGCTCCTCGCATACATACGGCTGCGAGCGTACATAGTGAAGCCAAGGAGGAGGAATAAGATGGAGTTGAGTCCTTCAACAACTCTTACTCTAAAGCTGCGGAGGAATTTGTGCTCAATGCCCAGCCATCTGACAAGGTTGGGTCATCCTCCGGGTCATCAAAGCACGTAGCTAAAGATGATCTGGAGGCTGGACTGGCACCGCCACCAAAGAAGAAATGGACCGTCGCTGGGAAGTGTTCGGTGAAGAAGCCTCTCACTACCGAAGACGTGCCTCCGCCGGTAATAACCTTTAAAGAAGGACAAGATCCTAAGTTACCACCATGTCTACTCAATATGGCAATGGTGGATTGCAGGTAGTTGGGGAGTTGGTTGAGGCGAAGAGGACGACTACTAAAGTCGTGCAACAGCAACTACCAGAACCCCTCGTTGCTAGGGCGAACCCTACTAGCGCAGGGACTACCTGAGAGACAGGTGGCAACGAAGGCTTCAAGGATTGTGCGACCCAAAAAGCATCGCCAAAGAAGCCATCTTCGACCATCAAGCCAATGCGCTTGTCAAGGGAGCCCTCTGAAGCTGAGGAGATCCTCATAGTAAGTATTGGTACTCCATTCGAGTATTAATTGTAGCTTGTTATTGACTTGTAGTAGGTCTTGTGACAACTTGTATTTTGTAGGAAATCCTGTAGCATGGAGCTTGGAGGTCCAAGCCCGAAGCCTGTGGCCGATGGCAGTAGTGACTCGGTCCAGGACATTGTCCCGGCTCCAACAAGTCTGCCGCTAGAGGAACAACTTGCACCAACAACAAATCCAGGTGCCATATCACTTGTAGCTGCATTGATGCAAGACATAATTTCTTCATTAACTGGTGTTGTAGTGCTAGCCCTCGAGCAACCGGTACATGAAGCCAAGGTGGCGATTACCTCTGGCACTGTGGCTACTCTTGTAGCCCTCGACCCGGAGGTAGAGACCGAAGCCACAGTGGCGACTACCTCTAGCTTCGTGGCTACTCTTGTAGCCCCCGAGCCGAAGGTAGAGGCTGAAGCCATGGAGGGGCTGGAAGTTGTGGCAGCCATCCCACCTTTCGAGCCAGGCTGGTCGACCAGCCGTGCCTTGGCCCCACTCGGCGCAGCAGAGGCTGAAGCGAATAGGGAGACACTGGCAGCAGGGGTTAATCTTGAATGTATTCAACTAATCGACGATCTGCTGCTCAACACAGAGATGGAAGTCGGATGATGGAGATGTATCGCCGTGTAGGCAAATATGCAGAGGTAAGCTCTTGATCCCATTGAGTCCTTAACTTTGATATTGGTACTCGTATCTTGACATGAATACTTGCTCTGTTTTGCAGGATGTAATCAAGCACTCCCACCAGAAGTCTCAGATGCTCCAAGGCTACGGAGACACAACAATCTAGGCTAAGGCACTCGCCCCGGAGCTTGCCAAGGAGCGGGAGTACTCTTCCCGGCTACTGATGAAGTATGACGGTCAAGCCGCTGAGTACCGAAACATCGTTTAGCAGTTCAAGGAGGAGAAGGATCGCCTCTGGAAGTGCAACAAATCTCTAAAGCAGTAGCTGAAAGGTAATTAGTCTTCTCCCTTTAGTCTTCGAGTATTGATTCCACTTGGTTATACTAAATTCCTTTTGTGTTATTCCTGCTGTGCTCGAGAAAACAACGGAAGATCTCCAAGGCCAAGCTGTTGACTAGCAGGACTCCTACTACCAGGTGATGGACCAACATGACAAGTTGTCTGTGCTGTACAAGAACTTGGAACATCACTTGGAAAAGGAGAAGAAGATGCAGGCAGACAGGGAGGTCAACTTGGTCAACACCATGAAGACCCTCCAGGCGCGTTAGGCTTAGCTGGAAGCTACGAAGCTTACTCTGCAAGAGCTAACTAAAGCAGCTCAACCTATTGCAGACATGGTGGAGCCCCCAGTTGAAGGTGTGGAGCCCAACCCTTTGTTTGAGATACTCAAGGAGGTGCTATAGAAGTTCACTGGCTACGTCAAGAAGGTATCGGAGTCAGTCTCCAAGCAGCTGCTGGTCTTTGTGAAGTCCTTTTACTCGTAGGCGAACCTAGCTCCTGTTCGGAAGGGATCGCGGAGGACTGTTCTGATGAGCAGTTCCAACAGTACCTACAAGGGATGGGCCCTATCGCAAATGAAGTATAGTCAGTTAGACCTTGAGTAGTCTTTGTAAAAAGTGAACATCAGTCCTTTGTAATATAAACATGATATTAATGAAATGAAAATTATTTGAAGTCTTGTTGCAATTTTTATTGCTATCCACTTGTTGTTTTAGTGCATCTTATGAACTACCCTAATAACTACTCATACAGTAATCGTAAGTGTCTGCGCACAAGGCTACTCTGATGAGCCTCTTCAGATACATGGTGTAGAGTACTTTAGGATGCGACTCCTTTCTGCAGAGTATTAGTACTCAGGGCATCTGGGTAGTCATACTTCTTAGGCGAGTAGACTCTTCAGGATTTCTCCGAATGGAGACTATCTTTGCAACCTCTCTAGGTTGTTCATATGTTGTGCTCTTCAAAATCTAGAACTTCGAACTTGTTATTACAAGCTGCGACTAGACAGACTTGCCTAGCAGAGAACTCAGGTAGTTTAATTAACACCGAGATTGCTGATGACTTCTTTTCTGTAGGCCGCCAATGGACAGACTTGTGCAAGGAGTTGATTAACCCACGAATTTGGCTGCGGACTTGTCTTTGCAAACCACCTTTGGATGATTTTGTCCAATGAGGTGAATAACTCAAAAAATACTTTGCAGACTTGTTATTACAAGCCGCATGTGGGTATTTTTGCCCCTGGAAGCTAAATAGCTTTGTACAGACTTGTTATTACAAGATGTGAGTTGGGCTATAGTACCCGAGGAGCTGAATAGCTCTGCGAACTTGCTTTTGCATGTCGTAATTAAGCAGAAATAGGTAGTTGTTTTACGATGAGAAATAAATCTGATTTATTAAATTGTAATTATACAACTGAGATCGATGGCCAATTTACATAAATATGTAAACTAAGGATAAATTTGACAAAGTTGATCAATGTTCCACGAGTTGTAGACGTCTTCGCCAGAGAGGTGTTGGAGCCTATACGACCTAGGTCCAGTGACCTTGGAGACGATGAAAGGACCCTCCCATGGTGAATTCAGCTTGTGTAGTCCCTTGGTATCTTGGATATGCTTAAGGACCATATCGCTTGTATTGAACAAACATTCTTTGACCTTGCGTTCATGATAGCGGTGGATTCCTTCAAGTTACCTTGCAGATTGGACGAGTGCTGCACAGCGAGCTTCTTTGAGGCTGTCTAAGTCAGGACGCCTTGTTTTTTCTGCTGCGCCCTCCTCATACTGCTCAACTACTGGAGATTTCCACATGACATTGGCGGGGAGGACAACTTCTAATCTGTAGAGCAAGAAGTAGGATGATTGTCCTGTAGGCTTGCACAGTTGAGTACGAAGCCCTCAGAGGATATTGGGTAGTTCTTTGAGCCACTTGCCCCCTTTTGTGTTTTCGATATCATGTAGTCTCTTCTTGAGAGCTTCCAATTGCATCCTGTTGGAGCGCTCAACCTGGCCGTTGGCTCGTGGATGTGTGACAAAGACATACTGTACGTCAATCCTGTTGTTCTCGCGATAGTCCCAGAACTTGTGGTTGTTGAAATTGGAGCCCATGTCTGTGACAATAAGATTTGGAAAGCCATAGTAGTGGACAATTTTGTCGAGGAAGTCAAGTACTCTGTCTACCTTGGGGCAGGTTATGGCTTCACCTTGATCCACTTAGTAAACTTGTTGATCGCCACCTGTACTTGGTTGAATCCTCCAGGCGCTATAGGCAGTGGGCCAATCATGTCAAGCCCCCAGCATGCAAAGGGCCAAGAGGGTGGTATATTGATTAGCTTGCAGGCAGGGACGTGTTGTTGCTTGGCAAAGAATTGATATCCTTGGCATCGAAAGACTAGTTCCTCGGTGTTAGTGAGAGCTGTAGGCCAATAGAACCCTGCTTTGAAAGCTTTGCCCATGATTGTACGTGAGGATGCGTGATTGCCGCAGATGCCTTTGTGAATTTCCTCCAGTATTCCTTGCCATCTTGTCGCGAGACACACTTCATGAGTACTCCTGATGATGCATGTCTTCTTTAGAGCTTGTCTCCGACTAAAACATAGTTCTTGCCATGTCGTGAGACTTGCTCTACTTCTAATTAGTCTGGTGCGTCGTGACCTCGATCGGTGGTTACTGATGGCACCGGCTCCATTTTGGATGGCTTGTGCAGCTCATGGACGAAGACCCTAGCTAGAACTTGAGCACGAGTAGATTTGAGCTTTGATAGGACATCCGCAGCATGTTGTTGTCGTGAGCTACATGATGGAATTCCAGACCTAAGAACTTGTTCTATAGCTTGTGTACTTCTAGGCAGTACGCATCCATGTTTTCCTTGTGGTGATCCCACTCATCATTGACTTGATTGATTACCACCAGTGAAGTTGGCGTAGGCTAGCAATCACTTGATTCCTAACGAAACTGCCAGGAGGAGCCCATGCAGAAGCGCCTCGTATTCACCTTCATTGTTGGATACCTCCTAGAAGATTTGCAAGACATATTTGAGTTGTTCACCTTTTGAAGATATTAAGAGTACTCCAGCGCCCTCGAGCTTGAGTGATCCGTCAAAGTACATAACCCAATGCTCTAGGTGCTCTGCTAGCGTTGATACTTGATTTCCCACAATTCTACCATGAAATCGACTAGTGGCTGGGATTTAATGGCAATCCTCGACTTGAACTTCAGGGACAATGCTCTGAGTTCTACTGCCCATCTGGATATTCTTTGTGTTGCATCTCAATTGTGGAGGATTTCTCCTAAGGGGAAGTCTGTGACGAAGAAGATGTTGTGTTCCTCGAGGTAGTGTCATAGCTTCCGCAAGGTGAGTACTATTGTGTATAGCAGTTTTTGGACTGGCAGGTACCTGGCCTTGGAATCTGACAACGCCTCGCTGATAAAGTTGATGAGCCTCTGCACCTTGTATACATGGCCTGGTTCTGGTCTTTCAACCACGATCGCCGTGCTGACGACATTAGTAGTCATGGCGATGTAGAGCAGCAAGTCTTCATTAGGATTAGGTGCCGTGAGGAGCGGTGGCTTTGATAGCAAGTCCTTCAACTATTGCAGGGCTTGATTTGCCTCCTTGGTCCACTGGAACTTGTCTTGCCGCTTGAGTAGTTTGAAGAAGGGTAGTCCCCGTTCTGCAATCCTTGAGATGAATCTGTTGAGGGCCGCCATGCATCCAGTCAGCTTCTGGATGCCTTGATGCATGATGGAGCATGCATATCGATGATGGCAGAGATCTTCTTGGAGTTGGCTTCAATTCCTCGATGACTGATGATGAACCCGAGTAATTTTCCGAAGGGTACGCCGAAAATGCACTTTCTTGGGTTTAGCTTCCACCAGAATTCTCACAATCTTGCAAAGGTTTCTTCCAAATTCACAATCAAGTCATCGGGATTTCTGGTCTTTACGACCATGTCGTCCACGTACGCCTTGACATTGCGGTGTAGTTACTTTTTGAAGCACCCCTGCATTCTTCAAGCCGAAGGGCATTGTAGTGTAGCAGAAAGCTCCGTATGGGGTGATGAACACAGTCTTGATTTGGTTTTCTTCCTTGAGAGTTATCTGGTGATATCCTAAGTAGTAATCGAGGAAGCAGAGTAGGTTGCATCTAGCTGTCGAGTCGATGACTTGATCAATCCTAGGGAGCCTGAAGGGATCCTTTGGATAGTGCTTGTTGAGGTCCGTGTAGTCAACACACATCCTCCACTTGATGTTATTTTTCTTTCACACCAGGATGGGATTAGCGAGCCACTCTGGATGATAGACTTCTTTTATAAAGCCTACCGCGAGTAGTTTGGACAGCTCTTTCTTGATGGCTTCCCTTCTTTCTTGGGCGAAACGGCGTAAGCATTGTCTTTTTGGTGTAGCTTTTGAATCCACATTCAGTGAGTGCTCGATCAACTCCCTAGGCACCCCCAGCATATCCGATGGATTCCACATGAAGATGTCACAGTTGGCCCCGAGAAAGCTGACGAGCGCGCTTTCCTATTTAGGATCCAACCCTGAGCCAATCAGGGCTATCTTGGAGCTATCACCAGTTTCAAGGTCAATAGCTTTGATGTCTACTTCACTTGCTGGCTTGACTTTGGTTCCCGTCGACTTCTTTTTTGGGATCTCGAGTTCTGACGGGGATAGTCTTAGAAGTGGCGAAGACTTGCATCATCAAATTTGGCACTTGAGTAGTTGCTGCTAGCTCCACGCTTCCGTGTCGCATTCGTATGATCTCTTCAAGTTTCGCGCAGGGAGAGTACTCCCTTGTGTCCCGACATCTTGAGTACTAGGTACACGTAGTGTGGGATGGCCATGAATTTGGCCAATGCAGGTCTGTCCGGTAGTGTTCTTTGGTTCCGAAGGCAACTGGCAAAACCACATGACCAAGGGGTACAGCCGCGTTGCTTGGGACAATCTCGTAGAACGGAGATTTTGTTGGGGGTGAGCATGTCAGAAATGTCGAGACCCATCTTCCTTAGAGTCTTGGCAAAGAGTATGTTGAGACCGCTACAGCCATCAATGAGTAATTTGGTGAGTTTGGAGCCAGCGACAACTGGGTCTAGGGCGAGAGGATATCGTCCCAGGTCTGAGAAACTAGTTCATTGGTCCTTCCTGGAGAAGGTAATTGGCACCTTGGACCATTTGAGGAACGTTGGTGTTGCTGGTTCAATGGAAATGATCTCTCGCAGGGCAAGCTTCTGGACCGCTTAGTGGCAGTACCCGGTGTGCTGCCAAAGATGACGTTGATGGTGTTTGAAGGGTTCTGGAATTTTTCGTTGTCACCATCATCTTCGTCTTCCTTGGCCTTGCCCTTGTCTTTAGTTCCAGAAGGTTCCACGTCAGATTATGATCTGGACAGAGTATGTTGGTAAATAGCACCTATGGTGTGGAGTCCAAACGGGAATCAACTTGGGTTGTAGTCTGATTTGCATGATGGCTTAAGCGCCGGCTCGTGAGAACCAGTTCGACTAGTGGGAGAAGTCGAGTTGCACTCGGACTCGTCCCCCCAGCCTCTACTAAGTCAGAAATTGAAAATTCGCCGAATTTCTTGATAAGATCCTCCAGAGCTTGATGATAGAGCTTCATGGTGTGCTACTTCTTCTCTGGGGCTGGCGCAATGTGGCGCAATCCCAAGAGCTGATGATAAATGTTGCGCCCGCATCGAATGCGATGATTGGCTTGATGATGACTTGGGCTAGTTCGCCAGTGGATTCTCAGCGAGAGCCCCAACCTGGCACACCAGCTGTTGGTGTTTAGACCCGGCAACTTAGCAAGGGGGGTGCTCGAGGTAGTGTTTAGTGTGTGGATCTCGCCAAGATCAGAAACTCGAAGGTGAACTCCAACACACGATTTAGACAGGTTCGGATCGCTGGATTGTGTAATACCCTATGTCCTGTGTGCTTTGGATTGAATTGCTTTGGAGGTGAACTCGAACATACGATTTAGACAAGTTATAAGTTGATTGTTTACAAGAATACTAGTCGGATTCAACTAGGTGAGTTCTACTCTAATTTCTACAAGTAGTTTCCTAATCCTTGACTAGTTCTTGTCCTGCCACATAGACTATGCTGTCCTCCATCGTAGCCTCCATATCTGACATGTCTTGGTGTCCAGCTCCGTATCTAGGACTATCCAATCCTTCTAGTGGGCCCATAGATGTATGTACGACAATTGATGTGTATCTAAGACCGTTGATTGAAGAACTTTTACTGCTCTGGAATGAAAAAAGGTGTACGTGTGTGGGATGAGGATAAACAAGTGAGCTTTGACCTACGAGCTTTGTTGTTTGTAACTATCAATGATTGGCCTATGCTGAGTAACCTTTTAGAACAAACAAACAACGATAACTGACGTGCACCATGTGGAAAAAGAAGTCAATATTTTGGGAGGTACTTATTCAGAAATCCTAGAGGTTCGCAATGCAAATGACATGATGCATCTGACGAAGAATCTTTGCGTGTATATGCTAGGCTTCCTAAGTTGTTATGGGAACTCAAAAGATACATTGGAAGCACGACAGGACCTAAAACGTATGGAGCAACGAGATGACCTACATCCGGAAAAGGGAGATAAAG
This sequence comes from Setaria italica, assembly GCF_000263155.2. Lineage (NCBI taxonomy): Eukaryota > Viridiplantae > Streptophyta > Magnoliopsida > Poales > Poaceae > Setaria > Setaria italica. The sequence continues at coordinate 29,936,208 of NC_028452.1, forward strand.
AACAACACCACTTACGTCCTTCCAGTTACACTCTCAGCAAGGAAGAGAAGGATAACATGTTTGATTGCATGAATACTATCAAGGTTCCACCTGGGTACTCCTCGAATATAAAGGGAATAATAAATATGAAAGAAAAGAAGTTCACAAATCTAACGGCCCATGACTTTCACATGTTGATGACACAGTTGCTTCCAGTTGCATTGAGGGGTATTCTACTAGAAAATGTACAATTAGCACTCGCAAAGCTATGCGCGTTTCTCCATGCGATTTCGCAGAAGGCAATCGATCCAACTAAGGTACTAAAGCTACAAAATGATGTGGTGCAATGTCTTGTCAGCTTTGAGTTAGTATTTCCACCATCCTTCTTCAATATTATGATGCACCTCCTGGTTCACCTAGTCAAAGAGATTACTATTCTTAGTTCAGTATTCCTGCACAATATTGGGCCTTTAGAGATGTTCATGTAAGTATAAAAAACTATGTTATTAATCGTGCCTGTCAAGAAGGAAGCATCGCCAAGGGATATCGAACATAGGAGGTCGTTGAGCTTTGTCTTGATTTTATTTACTCAATTAATTCGATTGGGGTTTCAGTATCATGCCACAAAGGGAGGCTATGGGGAAAGGGCACCCTTGGAAGGAAATCAAGTTTGAGCACCGATAGTGATTTGTTCAATAATGCACACTTCATGGTTCTGCAACAATCATCCTTGGTGGCTTAGTATATCGAGGAACACAAGCAGATTCTTTCCCTATACCCGATGAAATCCGATGCATGGATTATACGTCATCACATGGATATTTTTCCCTCTTGGTTGCGTCAACACCTTATGGGTAACTCCATGATTCACCAACAACTCGCTTAGTTAGCTAGAGGACCTTCTAGCACAATCGTGAAATTCCAAGGTTACGAGATAAATGGTTATACATTTTACACGAGAGCCGAAAACCAAAAAAGCACCAACCAAAATAGTGGTGTCCATATAGATACCATAGACAGCAATCAAAGACTCGTATTATGGTTTCATAGAGGAGATCTGGGAACTCAACTATGAACCATTGAACATCCCTCTATTTTGTTGCCAATGGGTGAAGCTGACTGGAGGTGGTGTAACGAAAGATCAGTATGGAATGATAATAGTGGACCTGACCAAGACTAGATACAGAGATGAACCCTTCGTTCTTGCCAATGATGTGGATCAGGTTTTTTGTGTGAAGGACATGTTAGCAAATCTAAGAATAATTCAGAAGATAACAAAAAACCATGGGGCCAAAGTTCCACATTGTTCTTCCAGGTGAAAGAAAAAATCATGGGAGTCGAGGACAAAACAGACCAGTTAGATGATTGTGATCAGTTTGGTGGCATACCTCCATTCACTGTCAAAGTTGACCCAAGTATCATGCTAGCCAAAGAAGAGGCTCTGTACTTACGTCGAGACCATGATCAAGGAACTTTCATCAAGAAGAAGTTTTTTAATGTTACATTGTAATGCTCTATGGTCATCAGAACCTTTCTATTATATTTTAGTGATGTGTAAAACTCATTTATGTAATGGACTATATATGATCATCCTTTATGAGAGTTTTTGGCTCATCACATGGTTATTCGATCAATATAAACAACATTAAAAGATTAAAAAATATTACATGTTCAAAAAATTAACTTAATCACATAAGCTAATAGGATATATTTTTGCATGTTCAAAACATTGATTTTTTTCATTTTTTCTTGTATTAAATCAACTTAAAATATATTAAGAATTATAGTTTAGTACTATTTTTGAGTACATCTTAAAAAAAGTAATCTAAAAAAAATATTTCAACATCTCATCTACTCTACTATATTTATTACGCATTTATAAAATTTATAGCATTTTAATTAAACTAATTGTTGAGATAAAAGGGTGGAATAATAGTTTGTGCGGGGAAGGCAAAGGGGAGGGACCCTCTAGTCCCGGTTGGTAATACCACCTGGGACTAAAGGCCTTTTAGTGCCAGGTGGCATTACCAACTGGGACTAAATGGGGACTATAAATATCCACGGACTCGTCCCTGCTTGGGACATAACCATTTTTACCCCGCGCTCTTTCTTGATCCTCGTCACCTCCGTCGCCCCCGCATCACCACTGGCGCCGCCGCCATCACCTCTGCGGGCATCCCATCGATGTCATTGATGCTCCTCGGCCACCGCACCACCACCGTCTTCTCCGCGCCCTGGCTCCCCGGTGCCATCCCCCGGAGTGCGACCCGCCGCTGCACCCCTACTAGCCACAGCCGCATTGCGCACGTGTGGCTTGACTGGTCCTTCACTTCCGCGCCATAGCTCCCCAACAGCACCCTCCCGGCCCGGCGCCCTCCTCCTCTCTCGGCCCACTGGCTTCTCTGCCGCCGCATGGCACCATGCGCAGAGCACCAGCCTAGACGCGTGCTCGTGCGCTGCCGCTGGCCTCCATCATCGATCTCCATCTCACGGTGCCGCCCCATCATCCCCTAGGCCCACGCACTGGCCCGTTGCCCCACTGTTCGCCGCCGCACGCCGCTCTACCCTAGCGCCCCTCTACCCGGCCACGAGGTATGCGCCCCCTCCCCCCTAACCGCGGCTTGCTCACCCAAGCCGTGTTTTTTAGTTAGTCCCATGTGTATAAATTACAATAAATTAGAATACTTAGAAAAATTCTATAAATTAGAACAAATATTTACAAAATTTTTATGAATTAGTTTAAATCATTAGAAATTTTTTATTAATTATTTTAAATACTTAGAAAAATTGTATAAATTAGAATAATCCGTAGAAAATTATTATAAAATAAGTATAAGTGCATAGAAAAATGCTCAATGAACTAGAATTAAAATTAGTGCAAATGCTCACTTTATAATTATAGAAATATGTGGAACCTCATAAATGCTTAGCAAATTAGTATAAATCCTTAGGAAATTAGAAAAAAATTAGTATAAATGCTTAGGAAATTAATACGAATTAGTATAAATGCTTATGAAATTCGTAAAAATTAGTATAAGTGCTTAGGAATATTGTTATAAATGCTTAAAAAATTAGTATATTTAGATCATGTGTATATTTCAATCATGCGTATATTTAGTAGATTGTCAATTTATTGTATATTTCAATTCATGTGTATAATTTAATGTATGGTTTCATGTGTATATTTCAATCATGTGTATATTTCATTTATGTGTATATTTCAATCATGTGTATATTTCATTCAATGCCATGTATAAGTTTCTTTTATTTCATGGTTGTTGTATGATTTCATGTATATACATTTATTGTACTACTTAAGACAATATTTAATTTAATGTATCTATGATTACATGTGTGTATAACTAATGCCATTATTAGTTGAGATGGGAGCTGAAGAGGATGAAAGGTATATAATGGAGCAAATTATTGCTAGCGGTAGTGGCTCAAACAATCCAAGGACCAACATCGAGGATGAGGGTAGCCAGGCGGACATGTACCTCAACATGTTCGATGATGGCAATGATGAGCACGAGCACGGCGTTGATGACAATGCAAAACAAGACATTGCCGAAATGGAAGGTTCCAGTGAGGTATATATCATTTTTTTTAATTTACCCCATCTAAAACTTCATATTAGTTTTTTCTATGTACTAATTAATGAACCTTGAACTTTTAGCCCTCTTGATCGATGAAGCGAAAAAAACCACGAGGTCGTACAAAGATAATGGAGAGAAGGCGTCAGATCACCGAAGTGATAGAAGAGGGCTAGCCAATTGCTCCGCCTAATGTGGCTAGAAAATTCATCAATCAATGTGGGGTTATTGTAAGGGACAACGTGCCCATCAACATTTGACAATGGAAGGGTAATAAAAAAGATGAGCTATACATGCTCCCGTGGGCACATAAAGATATGTTGTGGGTAGATGTTAAGAAATACTTCACACTTTTTGAAAGCGTTGATGAAGAAATTGTGAAAGACTAAACTCTTAACAAGATGGCAACCCAATTTCAGACCTTCAAGAAAACCTAGATACCAACTTTATCAAGAAGGGCCAAACTCCAAATTTTGATGACTAGACAAAGTTAAAACATCACTAGAACTCATTTATGGAATACAAGATGACTGAATAGAGTTCGAACAGGGTTTGTCACTACTAGAATACCCCCCTTTAGGTATGCCATATTTAGAGTTAGACACGCTTTATTTCATCTCTATATCAATGTTGGCACGCTTTCATAAAGCGTGTTAGAAGCGTCTTCGTATGGATCGTGTCAGGCTTCATAGAGACAAATTCTACAATCATTTCTATGAAAAAAAGAGACATTTCATAGACATGTTAGAAGCATATCTACACATATTGGCACAATTTTGTAGACACACGTATAAAATGTGTCTATTGCTCTAGGTACGTAGTATAGTAACGCTACATTGCGTGCTAAGAAATGCAGCGACGATATTGTAGATACATTTATAAAACATGCCTACTAATATAGACATGTTTTATAGTGACGCCTAGTTGCGTAGTAAGTAGATACATCTATATTACTCGTTTTACATGCTGGACAACCGGGCAACCTACGTGGCAGGTGATATGGCAAGTGACGTGGCAGGTGACATGTCATGACATGTTACGTGGCAAGTAATGTGGTAGCTGAATTGTCAGGTGATGTGGTAACACCTAACTGCGTTTTAACAAATGTAGAAACAATATCATAGGTACATTTTTATTTCGTGTCTATAGATACATAGACACGTTTTATAGTAACATCATGTTGCGTTTTAAGAAATGTAGAAATGATTTTGTACATATATTTATATTCTGTTTGTAGTAACGTAAATGATTATTTTATTTGCATTTTCTCATCCTTCACCAAGAAAAAGAATCTGAGCATGTAAAACCAACATATCCATTAATTGAAGTACAATGAACTTAATTGTTGTAACGACCGACCCCTAACCTTTTCCAGTTAGGTTTGATCTCAGCCCTTAACCTCAGTCAGTTGCTCTGTTGACCGCACCTAAGTGCTCAGTCTTCCACCAGTTCCGACCCCTGAGATCCGACCCCTACCGCTTCGTTCCTTTTCCCGACCCTGGCAAGTTCAGCCCTCCGTCGGATCCTGTTGATCTTCCTCACCCGTCCGATCTTTTCCCCCGGTGAACCCGTGAGATCCTATTCCAGATCCCCCGCGTCAGCCGCACTCGAGTTGCATGGCCGCCTCAGAGCTTTCCTGCCGCGTGGCTCGTCTTCTCCGACGCCATCGCCCAGTTTTGTCTCTGGCGAGGAACAGAGTTGGTTCCCGCGCCCTTTTCCCCAATGGCAGCGGAAGCCCTCTGCACCCTTTCTGCAGACCCTCGTCTCCCGCGCCCATCATCGCGATACCAGATCCCGGCCCCGGAGACCGATGTCGCCCGTCTTTTCCGTCCCTTCCAGCAACAGTTGCGCCGCTCGGTCGTCGCTACACGACGATTCCCCAACCGCCAACCCCGACCGCGGCCGCGACAGTTCCTTTCCCCGCTCTGTCAGAAGCCGCCCGACAATCTGTTGTTCCGTGCTCTCCCCCGCGCCGCGTCCGCTTGTCTCCCACCTGTGCGCCCTCGATCCTAGCGCCGTTTAACCGGTCGCTTCTATCACCTCTCCCGCACGACGACGCCCGCTCTCCGCCAAATCTCAACCACCGGTCTACCCGCGCCTACGCCGCCCTGACGGAGTAGCGCAATGATCGCTGGCGTCACCCTCGGAGTTCTGCAGCACCGCCCGGTTTGCTCAATCGCCGCCACGGCAGAGCACTCCATTGCTTCTCCCCGGCCTTCGCGCCGCTCCCCTTCTCTCTCTCCGCGATGTTTCCGTTCCCCTGCGCCAGCAGTTATAAAAGGAATGCCCCCGTCGCTGGAGTTCCCTCCGCCTTTGTTGCCCTTAGCTTCCTCTAGCTCCCTGCTCAAGCTCCTAGCGCCACCCACCCAGTTCTTGAAAAGTTCATCTCCCAGTTCCTTCTCAGTTCGTCCAAGTCACTAGCAGCGTGCTCCCTTGTGCTGCGTAGAGCTCTCTTGTGATCCGCAAGAAGCAGCGCCGCCGCCGGAGTATCGCCAATCTTAGTCCCTGCTCGAAGCTTTAGTTCCGCGCCCAAGTCTGCCTCTTCCCGACCCCAAGCTTTCCTTTCAGGAAGAAGGTGAGTGCCGACCCTAAGTCCGCCTCGTCCGACCCCTCCTATCCACCCGACCCCAGTTCCGTCTCGTCCGACCCTGTCTGTTTGCCGACCCTTGTCCGCCTCGTCCGAGGGCTTGGCTGTGATATTTTTCTTCAAACTCGAGGGTGTAAGTGTAAAACGTGGGAACCCTTCAGCGCCTACGTCTGAGGATCCCAGTTATCACATCCTCTAGTTCAAGGATCAGACCACTAGTTTCCTTCCTGCCCTTACCTCATGATCATCATCAGCTCTCTCAAACAGCCTCAACTCCTGCTCTTTGTCGCGAGTTTTTGGGCTCAGGAGAGCCAGTGTTGCTGTCGACTTAAACGTTTAAGCTAACCCTGCATTGCATTCGTGTAGAGCTGCATCTCGCTGACGGCTTCTACGAGCTGCACCCGGCGCCCAAAGAAGAAGCTGTAGCCGAGATCCTGCCCGCGGAAGTCGAAGCCGCCCCCGAAGTCGAGCAGTTTCCACCCTCTTTGTTTGCAGGCAAGCCCCGGTTGCATGAACGTCCTATGAGTCTTACCAGACTTGCGCATGCCTTCTGTAACTTGCTTGTGCATTTACGTATAGGAGTTGTTTGGAAACCCTAGATACATGACTTAGTAACCCTTGATATGAACACTAGCTGTTGGACCGAGTAGCTGCATTGCTTAAATAGGAGACGGTAAAAGCCGAGTGATCTCCTGTCACTCGCGAGTTGTAGGAGTTGCATGTTTACTCTCTGCTACAACTATAAGGACGGTGGACGGGGCAGGGTTGGTAACACTTTGGTGGTTGGATGGTCGCCCCGTCTGTCTATGAAAACTTGCTAAGGCCCGACAGTGGTGGCGTTCGTGATCAAGTGTTTGAAAGTACTAGCCTCATACTTAGTATGGGATGAGGAAGCCTAGTACCTGATTGAACCTAGACGTGAGCGGTCGCCCCATTGTTCTTGGAACGGAGTTTCCCCTGCTGGTTGTCGCACGTGGTGGCAAAGCGTGGTCACAGAACGGCAGAGACCGGGTCTGTGGAACCTTGCACCAAAGGAAATGGGCCCGACACGGGTTAGGGGATTGATGGGGAAGGCCGACACAGGAAGCGACCTCCGGGTGCGCGGATGTCGTGGGGCTAGGTTCATCATGCATGGTTAAAGAACTCGAATCGATTCGTCTACCTCTCACAGTTTGAGATTACTTGATCGCTATGTCACCCTGAGTAAATGAGGAATCTGATGATGGCAATGTTGTTGTTTCTATCTATACACTTGATTGGCTCGATGTTTGCTTAGAATAAGTTGCACAACCTAGACTGGTAAGCAAATCTAGAACCGGAGCTAAAACTTGAAAAATAGGTTACTTAGTGCTTTTGGCAAAACAAACCCCTCAGCCAAGAAGCCTTGCATGTCTAGTTGGGAGAGTAGTTGGCTCCTCCCCGGTTAAGTCTTGTTGAGCTTAGTAGCTCAGCCTTGTTGTGGCTCCTGTTTTTCAGGTGAAGTTGCAGTTCCCGACCCCTCCCTTGTTGGCGCTTGGCCGCCCCAGCTCCCGCCAGGCTGGACGGTTGAGTGGGACCCCTCCTCGGATGGCGAGGAGAGGACTCAGTGACGTTCCGGTTGGCCTAGCCCGGACGTCCGACCCCGACGAAGTCTTCCGCTAGTGTTCTCTGTCGTTTTCTTTGAACTTGTAAAACTCTGATGCAAATTTTTATGGCCGAACTAATCAAGTAAGACTTGCTTAACTCAGTGGACTTGTTGTATTCTCTGTAACCGCTCACCTTCGTGTGGGTTTGCTGAACTCGATCCTGTTTAAGTGGTTAAATCGGATGAAGTCCGACGACGCTTCGTGTTAGCTTGCGTTAACCAGGAGTGTCGCATGTTAGGCGGCTGAACCCTGATTAATCAAGCTAATCCAAGGTGGTTCCGCCACAATTGTCTTTATAAAGAAACTTAGACAAAGTAGCATTATCATACAAATATTTCTAATATTTTTATGTAACAACTAGAACCTAAGCTCCATTGCCAGTTCTTTCCTATCTTTCCACGCACAACTTCACATCTCAACCTCCCCTGAAAAGTAAAATCTAAATCAAATGGCTGAAATAACTGGAGTGAAAAACAATCAATAAGTATAGTATATGAGACTATCCTATTACAAGACTTTAATGTTTTGTATACATAAAGGAACATGAATAAGTAGTCTTAGCAAATTGCACTTGTTACCAAAAAAATGATGAGACAAATCATTGCGTACAAGAATGGCATAAACATGATTTTTTGTTAATGTAGTAGTGAGCAGACCTAAGCAGCCAGCCCCATGTTAGTTTAGGTATTGCTTCCAGCAGATTGTACATTATACATATAAGAGCACTAGTCATCAGCCAATGCAACTAAGAAGAGTACAATAAGTTCATGAAAGTCCAGCTAATGGCTGGAAAAGGGCTAAAAGAAGCCATGCACAAATCCATTTATATGACTGTATCTGATCTAAGTACAAATTAATATGCAACAACAAGGTGCATTGCTAACCAACCTAAGAGGAAGGGTTTTCTGCTTCAGTAGCACTTTGTGCTTAGATAATAAACTAAAAAGATACTTTACAGATTAGAGAAAGTATATATACTGGGACAGCTATGGTTTGTCTTCAACTAAAATTACATGCATTGTTGAGACACAAAGCAGAGTTTGTCTTGTACTAAAATTTGACCTGGATACACTAGGATAGCTGGGGCCAAATACCATTGCTGAATTTGACCAATCTCTGATCAGCAAGATATCTGGACCTACATTTTTGGCACTAACACAATTGCAGCAAACAAATTCTATGCACACAGTTTTGTCTCGTGTCAAGCTCCCAAGTCATTGCAGCTCATATGGAAAATGTACAGCAAGACTAAATTTTTTTGCTTGGTTAATGATGCAAGAAGGAAATGCATGTTGACCAAATATATATGAAATAATTTATTAATAAAGAAACAGACTAAGTTGTTTCAGGTTTGAATTTAACTCGTAGCTTTCTTCACCTGCGATAGGGCATGGAGCTAGATTAATAACACAATTTGAAGATATTGCAGTATTGTAGAGTACTCTTCAGTTCAAACTGGGGGCTTTAACTATTTGAGATGTACAGTAGACATCATTTTGATAATGAAAACGTAGCATCGCTCAAGCAAGTTCAGACATAATACTGTTGGGATATGAGGTAGGCTACACTAGCGCAAATCAAAAATTCTACCGCGTAAAACCAGGAAGAACTGCCATATAAGGATCACGGGATTACCACTCGACGCACTACTGGTGCGGAAGATATAGATATGCGTCGATGCAGTGAAGACGATCACGTAGTCGTACGTAGTCGATCAACGTAGTCGTACGTAGTCGATCACGTCCAGCAGCTCCTCAGCAGCTCGTCCACATGCAGCAAGATCGCCTACGGTACCGCGGCTCGTCGTGGCTCGTCGGCGGCTCGTCGGCGGCTCATCCAAGTGCTGCAGGCGCAACACCTCCAAGGTATCCACACGTGCAGGGAGGAAGCGTCGCAAGTCGGACTGCTAGATCCGCGAGTTGCAAGAGGCGAGGGCGTGGGAGGCGCGGCAGGTGTGTTTCGCAAGAAGGTGTGAACCCTAGGGCACCCCCACCCCTCTATTTATAGAGGTTCCTGACGGGCCTCTGGGTCCGAGGCCCATTAGTACTTCTAAACCTAATCCAACTCGGATCAGATCCGAATTGGGCTTCCAGCCCCTTAAGTGTGTGACCCTATGGGTTCGGATACGTATAGACATGGCCCGAGTACTCCTACTCGGCCCAATAGTCGGTAGCAGCCTCTAGCAAGACGTGCCAACTCCTATACGCACACGAAGATCATATCAGACGAACCATCACAACATAATATACATGCTATTCCCTTTGCCTCACGATATTTGATCTAGCTTCAAGCCGACCGCTCTTTCTCGATCCTGTGATTCGGAATCCCTTTGTAGGTTAACTCTTAACCGTACGCAGCATGGCCATGCATTTTCGGATCCGATCACTCGAGGGACCCAGAGATATCACTCTCAATCAGAGAGGGGCAAATCCTATCTTGATTGACCATGTCTCATAGCATGCTTCTTGACAAACCCGAAAGCTACCTTTATAACTACCCTGTTACGGCGTAGCGTTTGATAGCCCCTAAGTAGGTCGATCCACATCTAGAATCCATGCGACAATCTCAGGTCTAAGGACAAAGCGTATATGTTGTTTAAAGAGAGAACTACTTCTCGTGTTGGGTCAGTCCTAGCACATGTCTCCACATGTGTCCACATTATTAGTTCAACATCTCCATGTCTATGACTTGTGAAACATAGTCATCAACTAATACATGTGCTAGTCTAATATTCATGTGTGTCCTCACATGAACTCCGACTAGGGACAACTTTAGAATAACCATACAAGTAAAGAGTTTCACATACAATTCACATAATTGCAAATCAATTTAAGTAGCCTTCAATGGATATTCAATGAACACAACATACAAATCATGGATACAAATGGAATATCATCATCTCTATGATTGCCTCTAGGGCATACCTCCAACAAATACATATATGAAATAATATTGCAATGACAGCTTATTCATACCATGTTGGTCAGTATTCTATCACATGGCAAATAGATGTTTGCATGATCCTTATCTGCATGAGCAGAACTCTGAAGATGTGCCTCCTGCAGCCATAGCCTAGGGTAGCTTACTTTGGTGTTAATAAAAATAAAATACTACAGGAGCTGTACTGCTGTAGTAGCCCATACAGCAGCTCTTGGCAGCCAGCCAGCAACACAATTCCCTGTGCTGTGCAGCCATGAAAAACAGCACCATATTTTTTCTAAACTTGCTTGTTGATCTGAGTTTTTTTTAATGCCATTTGCATTGAAAGTAGAGAGGAAAACATAGCAGGTATAAGGTAAGAGTAGGAGGCTGTCTACTTGTTTATGGTTTTCTAAATAACACATGCATATCTTTGCAATTGTTTACTCACTTGGTAAAGATGATTGGTTTTCAGTGGAACCAGTATTTATTTGGACATGTAAGTTGCAAAGTGTTGTCAACCATGTTATCTAAGATATTAGAAATTAAATATTATTATGGTACTAAGTATATTAGAAATAAAGTAGGTGAGAGACCAAGTTGAGATGTGCCTTGGTCTATGTGTGATGAGTGATTGACAAGATGATTTGAGGCTTTACCGGTTGAGTCAATGTTTCATATGTGCAGGATTATGCGAACGGCTAACCGGATGTGTTGTGTTCCGGTATTCATACAAGACATATCTTGTGTGTTGTGTCTCTTGGCTTGTGATGTGCAGGTGTAGGATGCGACATGGCGGTCGACGGCATGAGGTGAAGGTCAAGTGCGAAAGGTCCATGCCGATGAACTAGGGATGTGAAGGGTAGACACGAGTAGGCTTCGAGGGACCCGAGGAGTCCGGGCAGAGTCATGGGCGATCCGCTTGGTGCACGGAAGAGCAAGAGTACATGGACGGGATGGAGACGGCGTCGGTCGAGTCAAGCGGGATGGAGGCGAGTCGAGTAGGCGGCTCGGGAGCCCGGAGCGAAAGACTTGGAGGCGTCGAAGGCTTGGTGGAGGCCGTACACGCGTCAACATCGGTGAGTCACATCGTGTGCGACGTGCAAGAGGGTTTGAACGGTTTGACCTCCAAATTGGGGGTGAGTCACGCCTGGAGGGTGTGCAGAGGGTTTGACCGGTTTGACCTCAAAACCGGGCGTGAGTCACACTAGGTGGGTGTGCAGAGGGTTTGGGTGGTTTGGGCCTCAAAACCACTGCGCAGGCAGGTTTGCCGGTTTGGGCCTCAAAACTAGGGGAGTGTTCGATGCGGCCGGACGGTGTCGAGTCGGAGGACGCGTGGCACCATCGCGAAGCTTGCGTCGAGGTGAAGCGAAGTCATGAAGGCACCAGGTCCGTCCGATGAACGAAGAAAAAGTTGGATGACTTTACCCCTGGGGGGTATTTGGGTTGTGTGCTTAATGTAAGGGCATTTTGGACATTTGCCAAATGCCTATATATGTATAGGAGGGCTATTTGGGGCAGCCATCCCCCTTAGGTTTGTTTTGGTGGTTGCTACTCATTTGTTTGTGAGAGCTTTGAGAGAGAGGAGAGCGGAGAGAGGAGGGATCTTTGTTTGATCTTTTCGCCATCCTAGCTTTGATTGTGCTAAGGAGTGGCTTGTAACTATACATGGTGAAGTAATCCAAAGATATATTTCATGCCATCTTGTTCCATCCCATTTGGATATGCAATTTCCGTTTGTGTTCTTCACGTTCTTGTTTTCTCCCTTTTCTTCGCTCTCACATTTTTGGTCGATTCGTGTTTTGTGGGGAGTTTTGAGTCAATCCGGTTGTTTGGAAATGAACTAGGATGTGAGTTTAACCTTTCCACCAAAGAGATTTGATTGAAACCTCACGAGTTCATAGATCGGGTCGATTCAAGTTTTCACGTTGAGAAAATAGAGTTCTTCACAAGATTTGCAATTCCCTTTGATTTACAAATCTTTTAGGGATTATTTCTTAGGAGAAGCTTCTTTACTATGTTGTGAATTTATGATTCAAATTTTGTCATTTTTGGAGGTCATTTGACCCCATTTCGAATTTTTCTACCATCTTCACGCTGGCTGTTTTGGAATTCCGAAAATCTCCGGACATCCAGAAATATCCGAAGGTTTCTCCAGAAATCTGCGCACGTCTAGAATTTTCCGAAGGTTCTTCCAGATTTTTCCGCATAGAGGTGTTGGTTTTCAAAGTTTTTCTTCTGTAGTTTTTTTGGAGTCTTTCTAGCATCCGCTATTCTCAAATTGGGTTCCTAGCATCATTCCTAGGTCCATTAGATTTTGCTAGAAGAGAGGCTTGTGGGTTTTTAGCCGAAGTTCTTCGAGAAAATTTGAATCGGCTCCCATTCACCCCCCATCTGATCTCCTTTGCGGTCCTTCAATTAGTATCAGAGTTTGGTTAAAGATCACACAACCTTAATCGGTTTTGTGAACCATGGGGCAACAAGGTTAAGGGCATTTTTATTTGCGGATTTTATTTTCGAGATTCAAGCTTACTTTTGACTGATCCTAACCGGTGCTTTGAGCTATGGCACCAAGCTCTTCTTCTTGTGTTTTATTGTCCTCACGTAGGAGGAGTTCGGAGATTGAGTTGGAACTAGATGTGGATGCGGTGATGGATCTCCTCAAGAACTACCAGGATGGTGATCTCATGAAGGGTGAGTTCTACCATGGGCTAAGAGACATGAGCCAAGGTACGCTTACCAAATGCATCATGGTTTTATGCAATCGTGTTGATGATTGTGAAGATGAAAATGAGATGAACATAGAACTTTGTGATGCTTTGCGTAGGAAGAATGAGAAGATGAAATGTTCTCTTGCTAGGTTGAGATCTGGAATTGCTCATTGGAAGTCACATGCTTTAAATCCTTGCAATTCTTATGATGCCTTGCTTAGAAAGAATGATGAATTAAACTCTTCTCTTGATTGCTTGAAATCTGAAAATGACTTCTTGAAATTCAATGCCTCTATGCCTTGCAATTCTTGTGTAGCTTTAAATAATGATATTCATAAGGTTAGAGATGAAATTGCTCTATTGAAGTCTAATGCTTCTTTGCCTTGTGTCTCATGTGAGTCTTTGCTTGCTGAAATTAACGAACTAAAATTGATTCACATCACATGTGTAGATGAACTTGAGCATGCTAGAGCTGAAATTTGTGAAATGAAGTCTATACCCTATAGCATGTGCTCTTTGGTTCTTGATGATGATACTTGCCTTACTTCTTGTGATAATCATGATGCTTCTTGATGTGAATGATGATGTTTCTTCATGCGGTCTCATTTGCACATCATGCATTCAATTGGAAAGTGAAGTTTTGGCTTTGAAGCAAATGTGCGATGATATGAGCGCCCAGTTGGTTGAGCACAATGAGATGAGTGCCAACCTTGAGAAAGAAAATGAACACTTGCATACCATATATGCTAAGTGCATTGAAAAGGAGATGGATAATTTGACAAATGCTCCATGTGGTACTTGTGATCGCCTCAAACATGAAAATGAGGTTTTGGCCACAAGATGCAAGAGTCTTTGTGCTCAGTCTTTTGATTCTCGCAATTCTTGTCACTCCAATGTTGGTGTTTCAAAAATTGCTTCTTCTCAACTGGAGTTGGCTTCTTCTGTTGAGCGTGTCTTTGGACGGCAGTACTTGTGCTAGTGCTTTGGATAGCTCTTTTATAGCTACTCCTAAGCTTGTTCCTTCTTTCGGTATTGCCCAAGACAATTCAAGTGGCAAGGTTGCTTCTCACATTTTTGAAACTCATACTCCCAAACCGAAGTTCCATTGCACCTTTTGTAAGAAAGATGGGCATACTGTTGAGTTTTGCTTTCGATGTGTTAAGCACGAGCGACGTGTGCGTGCCAAAGCTTTTAGGAAGCCACGTAGCCTTTCCCATGGCACGTGTGAACCTAATGTGGGCACCAAGTTAAATGGTAATGTTGATGCTTCTTGCTCTAAGTCCCAAGGGACTTCTCAGTTGAATGAGAATGGTGATTCGTCCTCTCGGACCGTGGCTCCAAAATGACCTTTGTACCATTACTCTTATTGTGAGAAAGATGGGCATCAAGAGAGCTTTTGTTATCATCGTGCAAGACAAATGTGGCAAGCTCGTGCTTTTAGGCCTTTGGTTGTTCACAACCCTACTCATGGCATGAACACTTGTGAGCCTAGTAAGAAGCCACATTTCATTGATGGGTTTTATGACTCCTTTTCTAGTGAGTTAGGTCATGCATGTGGACATGCTTCTAGTTCTTCTTATATTGGTCCACGACATGGTTCTCATGGTGCTTGTGTTGGTTCTCCTCTTAAGACCTCGGGGGATCATTGCCCTTTTGCTAGTGGTAGCACTCATTCTTCTTCTCGAGTTGCTCCTTTGAGGCATGTTTCCAAGGGTGTTTCAATGTCCACACATTTGAACCGACATTTGCATCATGCTAACTCACATGATAAGTTGAGTACATCTTTTACCCGTGTGACAAAGTTTTGGATTCCCAAGTATATGCTTGCTAACCCTTTGGGATCCAAGACTCGATCTTCTTTGTCCCCTCATGTGTAGGTATGGGGATGCGGGTGGAGAACATGAGCTCGAAGTGACTTGATCTTTTGCCTGAGGTGATCAAGACTTGATGGTTCTCCACACTGTTTGGATGGCCCTCAAGAGGCCTTTGTACACTTGTATAGTAAGTTTTTCTTTGTGTATACTACTTACTTGTGGACTTATTTGCATGTTTTATCCTTTTTTCCATGCTATGAATATAATATGGTAGGCTAGCCACCTTTTCATGTTAGCATGTGTGATCTTCATGTATGTCTTGTCATGCTAGCTTTGTAATATATCTTGGTGGATGATCCACATGAACATCGTGCCATACTTTAGCTTAATCTTAGTATTGGGTCTGGCATATTGTTCATTTGGTATCATTTTAGCTTAGTATCTTTGTATAATCCTTTGAAGCTTGTTGACATGTCTTCTTGCCCAATGTTTTATTCATAAATGTAGAATCATGTTGCAATGCTTTAATTCCTATCATTTCTATCATCATTGCATTGTGTGACATGAATTGAGCTTTATCTTGCTTTTGGGCTTGCCTTGTCTTTGGGTTGCATCTTCTCTTTTTTTTATTGGAATTAGAGCTTTTCTTTTGCCCCTTCTTTTTCTAGCTTTTCTTTTACTAAGGCGTCTTTGATTGAGGGGGAGTTCGGCTTCATTCGAGGGGGAGTTTGGACCAAGACTTGCTTTGGTTTTTTATATCCACTTTTGATCTTTTAATTGGTATCACATTTGATCTTGCAATTGGATTTCATTTTCTTCATGTGATATCAATTTTTGATCCTTCATTTAGTATCTTTTCTATGGTACTCAATGGGGATCCTTGGCGGTTCTTCTTTTGCCATGGAGCTTTTCCTAGATTTTGTTGACCCCTCATGAGCTTTCTTCATTTTGAGTCGAACCCCATCTCTTTAAAGACTGCATTGCATTTGTATCATATTGCACCATGTACACCTTGCACTAGATGAGCTTCTCCTATATATCCTTAGAATTTCCTTATGCTATTTGTGAGCTAGTGCATTGGTTGGTGATTTTGATGCAATGTGCAGTTATGCTCTTGATGATATTGTCTTATAAACATGTTGAGATAACTGATTTTGAAATCCAATGCTAATTCTACTATATGAATGTGACTTTCTTATCACCCATGAGTAGATGCTTGGTTATGGATTGCATCTGCTTGAATGCTAGTTTCATTTTAGCTTCTACTTGGAATTTATATTCTTTTCAATTGGGTCAAAGATCTAGGTATCATTCCAATTGTTTAGTCCATGATGCATTCCTTGGGGAAGCATGGCTTCTTTGTGCCGCAAAGGCACTTCATGTACCTTGTTTTGTGTGAATAATGAAAAATTATGAAAAGAAAAATTTTGTAATTCACAAAATGTTAATGCTTAATGTTCATATCTTTGTTTGCTTAGTTGTTACATGATGTTTGCCAAAAGAAGTAGGCACATGGTTTCAACAAGCCTTGACATGACTTGTGATGCATATGTGGGTGTTTGCAATGATCTCTTGTTGAGAATGTATCTTCCTTGTATGAGCTCTGTTGGCCTACTTTACTTCATGCCTGAGTGATTCATGACTAGGTGCTCGCTCATATGGTGATACTTTTATAAACTGCAAAACTAGTCAACTTGTTCATCTTTTGCTTATATCATAATATCCTTTTGATGGCAATGCAATTGCTCTTTATGATCTACTTGCTTGTTCATTATCTCACTTGTAGCCTTTGTAAGTGCTTTGTGATATATTTGAGAAGTTTGGTAGGTTGTACACCTCATGGCATGAATTTTGTGCTCCCATGTGAATCTTTGTGTTTGCATTTAAGGGGGAGTCTTGCATTTAATGGGGAGTTTTGCATTTGAGGGGAGCATGCATTCTTTTGCTCTTGTGCATGCATTTTATTGTGGCATGTTTTCAGGGAGAGTGCATGTGTTTAGGGGGAGCTTGTGAATTTTGTGCTCTCTTTTGCTCTTTTGCCGGTTGTGTTGAGCTTTTACCTCTTCTTGAGGAACCGACATTTGGTTTGATCTTTCGATCGTCACATGATTGGTGTTGAGCCCTTTTTGTTTCTTCTTGAGGGATCATGTGTTTTTGATCTTCACATGAATGGTGTTGAGCACTTTCTGCCTCTTCTTGAGGGATCATGTGTTCTTTGTCTCGGTTGTGTCACGCCGTTGCCCATGTCTTTGGGGACCGAGACTTTTCCAAGTTGATTTGGCCTTTGTGATGTTTCTCAATACCAAGCGACTTTAATCTTTACCTTTACATGGCTTTCGATCACTTGGATGAGAGTTTTACCTAATTGGTTTCACAGCTTGGCTTTTATGGTTCTTCTCATCTCAAGTGACTTTGATCTCAGTTTTTACTTAGCTTTCGGTCACTTGGATGAGATTTTAAACTTTTGCCTCTCAAACTATTTTTTTGTGATTGAATGTTGTCAACACACTCATCAAGGGGGAGATTGAGAAAATCAAGTTGATATGAACCTTGATTTATAGTGATGAGCGTTTGAGAAATGTTGAAATGGCTTTGACGGTATTTTGGGATTCATGAAGCTCTTGTGTCTTTCGCTTGACCCTTTAGTTGTCTTGTGGGATTCATTAAGCGGGATATTGAGAAATGGCTTTGATGCAACCTAGAATTTTTGTTTGGAGCTTGCATGATCCCTTCTCATTTCAAGTGGCCTTGTGTTTGCTTTCACTTGGCTTTTGGGGCACTTGAATGAGTTCTCTTTTGCTTTCAAATCATGTTTTGTCAATGCACTTATCAAGGGGGAGATTGAGAGACCAAGTTGAGATGTGCCTTGGTCTATGTGTGATGAGTGATTGACAAGATGATTTGAGGCTTCACCGGTTGAGTCAATATTTCATATGTGCATGATTATGCTAACGGCTAACCGGATGTGTTGTGTTTCGGTGTTCGTACAAGACATATCTTGTGTATTGTGTCTGTTGGCTTGTGATGTGCAGGTGTAGGATGCAACATGGCGGTCGACGGTATGAGGTGAAGGTCAAGCGTGAAAGGTCCATGCCGATGAACTAGGGCTATGAAGGGTGGACACGAGTAGGCTTAGATCGAGGGACCCGAGGAGTCCGGGTGGAGTCATGGGCGATCCACATGGTGCACGGAAGAGCAAGAGTACACGGATGGGATGGAGATGGCGTCGGTCGAGTCAAGCGGGATGGAGGCGAGTTGAGTAGGCAGCCTAGGAGCCGGGAGTAAAAGACTTGGAGGCGTCAAAGGCTTGGCGGAGGCCGGACACGCATCAACATCGGTGAGTCACGTCGTGTGTGGCATCCAAGAGGGTTTGACCGGTTTGACCTCAAAACTAGGGGTGAGTCACGCCAGGAGGGTGTGCAGAGGGTTTGACCGGTTTGACCTCAAAACCGGGGGTGAGTCACACCAGGTGGGTGTGCAGAGGGTTGGTGGTTTGGACCTCAAAACTACCGCGCAGGCAGGTTTGCCGGTTTGGGCCTCAAAACTAGGGGCAAGTTCGGTGCTGCCGGATGGCATCGAGTCGGAGGACGCGTGGCACCATCGCGAAGCTTGCGTCGAGGCAAAGCAAAGTTGTGAAGGCGCCGGGTGTGTCCGATGAACGAAGAAAAAGTTGGACGACTTTACCTCTTGGGGGTATTTGGGTTGTGTGCTTAATGTAAGGGTATTTTGGACATTTGCCAAATACCTATATATGTATAGGAGGGTTGTTTGGGGTAGCCATCCCCCTTAGACTTGTTTTGGTGGTTGCTATTCATTTGTTTGTGAGAGCTTTGAGAGAGAGGATAGGGGAGAGATGAGGGATCTTTGTGTGATCTTTTCACCATCCTAGCTTTGACTGTGCTAAGGAGTGGCTTGTAACCAGACATGGTGAAGTAATCCAAAGATCTATTCATGCCATCTTGTTCCATCCCATTTGGATGTGCAATTTTTGCTTGTGTTCTTCGCGTTCTTGTTTTCTCCCTTTTCTTCACTCTCACGTTTTTGGTTAATTCGTGTTTTGTGGGGAGTTATGAGTCAATCCGGTTTTTTGGAAATGAACTAGGATGTGAGTTGAACCTTTCCACCGAAGGGATTTGATTGAAACCTCACGAGTTCATAGATCGGGTCGATTCAAGTTTTGACGTTGAGAAAATAGAGTTCTTCACAAAATTTAAAATTCCCTTTGATTCACAAATTTCTTAGGGATGATTTCTTAGGAGAAGCTTCTTTACTATGTTGTGAAGCTATGGTTCAAATTTTTCTACCATCTTCGCGCAGGCTGTTTTGGAATTCCGAAAATCTCCGGACCTCGGAAAATTCCGAAGGTTTCTTCGGAAATCTCTGCACATCCGGAATTTTCTGAAGGTTCTTCCAGATTTTTCCGCACAGAGATGTTGGTTTTCAAAGTTTGTCTTCCGAAGCTTGTTTGGAGTCTTTTTGGCTTCCGCTATTCTCAAATTGGGTTCCTAGCATCATTCCTAGGTCCATTAGCTTGTGCATAGTTAAGTGGACTTGATTTTGCTAGAAGAGAGGCTTGTGGGTTTTTAGCCGAAGTTCTTGGAGAAAATTTGAATTGGCTCTCATTCACCCCCCTCTAGTCGCTTTTCTAACCCTTCAGTAGGTCCTCTAATACCTGCACATCATTTGATGGAGAGTACTCGTTAGCACTTGAGTGTTCAATGCTGTTATCAAGATCATCTTCTGTTTCCATAAGACCGTCCTGTAAAAAAATTGACAAAACAAAAAAGTTCAGATCATGCTGTAGCCTAGCACACTAAGTCACAGACACTAACAAATATGGTCCAGTAGCAAGGGAAATCAAAGGAGCTGTTTACCGATCTATATATAAATATAAAGAGGCATCATTTCAATTAAACTGTAGAAATACTTCTTCCACACTAATGATAATGGAAGTTTAGGGCATGCTCTTACTCCTATCTCCTGGTCAGGTTCTCACTCCAAACGGATAGTTTTAACTACTACGCATATATCTCAATAGAAAAAGCAAGATCACTAAACTATATATGTTAGCCATGGCTAGCGTTTTGCAATGCTTAATACTGAAACAAATCAGGTTGCATCTATTATATATTGTTTAAATCTGAAGTAAGCAAGTAGACGAGCATTCACACCAAGAACTTTTCAAGAAGCTAAAAGAAACAGGGACTCACGTGAGTGTATTCTTGGTGGCGATCTTCCATCCCAAGCGGCAATGGCGCCCTTGTGGTTGCACTGGCGGCAGTCGGCCTGTGCACCAGCGATCTCCCATCAATCTGAAAATTCGGATATTGCAGTGAATTGGACTGGCCAGAAACCTGCACGCATGGTTGAATTGATCGGCAAGAAACTCGGATGGCATCATACCATGAGCAGATGAAGCGGTTCGTTTCAGCCCTCTCTGTGAAGGCGCCGACCATGGATGGTATGACTGTCACAGGGCCTGGTGACGAGGTTCGTGGTAGCCCTCTGAGCGATGTCATGGACCGTCGATTGCATCGCCGCAGGGTCTAGTGAGGAGGCGTTGAGGACGGCGTGGCTGCGCACCCTATCACCCGAGGCTCGACAGCCGGCGCCAGGACCGGGTACCGCAGCAACCACGCTCGCCCTGCGCCCCACCTATCGCGACGGGAGGCCGGAGTGGTAAAGATCACTGTGGCGGCTGGTGCGGCTGGGATATCTCAATCTACTCAGATGGAGAAGGCAATGGAAGCATATCTCAGGGAGATGGGGAGGTTAATGCGGACGTGGGAAGTTAAGCGACGTCATTTAATCACTAATCTCGGGATGCGCTGGCAATTAGTGGCGAATAACTGCAATCATCTTGGCGGCATGTGAAATTTTAGCTAAATCTCAGGACAGATGGCAGGTGAATTTTTTCATTGTTGCCACTAGTAGGGAAAACGGCTCTAGTACTGGTTGCGAACCTCCTTCTAGTAACGCCTGGCAATTCGATACTAGAGGGAGGTTCTTTAGTACTGGTTGAAATAACCGGTACTGAGGGTATTAAAAAATTAAAAAAAAATACAAATCTCCGCTCAGCCTTGCCACCCCCACCCTACCGTCAGCCCCTGCTGCCCACCCCTCCGCCGGCCCCCACCGTTCGACCTTCCACCCCCTCGCCTGCCCTCCGCCCCCGCTGCCCACGCCCTCTGCCTGCTGCCCCTTCAGTCGCGTTGCCTCCGCCCAGCCCGCCTGCCGCCCTCCTTCACCCCTCCAACCGCCCCGCCTCCCGCCGCCCTTGCCTGTCCATCTGCCGCCCGCCATCGCCGCCTACAGCCACCCACCGCCGCCGCCTCACCTCACCCCGCCGCTGCTCCTCACTGCGCAGATGAGGGGCGAGCGGTGGGGGTAGGGGAGGGGCGGCAGTGCTCGAGCTCCTACTGCGGATGGAGATAGAGGAAGAAGGAGCTAGAGAGGATAAGGAGAGAGGAAGGAGCTGAGAGAGGATAAGGGGCCTGCTGCGCATGCCTTGCTTTAATTTCTCTAGGATGGTGGCCTGATGGCTTTAGCTCTTGGTGGGAACTCTATCCGGTACTAATAGGTGATCTTTAGTACCGGGTGGATCCTTCGGGGGATCCTAAATTTAGACCCGGTACTAATGCTAACATTAATACCAGGTCCAAATGTGACCAGTACTAAGGGAGTGGACGAGAGGTCCATTCCCTAGTAGTCTGTGTCGGGCATGCATCCCAAGCCCACGAGTAGGCCCTGTACAGCCCACTAAGGGGCGTACTCGGACGTGATCAAGGCTCGGGGGCCACGTAGCAAAGGTGCGTGGCCCACTCGGACTCCTGAAGACTAGTTGGTATACAAATGGAAACTACTCTATCTACACCGAGTAGAACTCTGTAACCGTACCCGATTAGGATTCTAGCCTGTAACCCTACTCCCCCGATTATATAAGGGCGGGCAGGGACCCCCTCAAAACAACTCATCCAAGATCAATACAATCAACACACAGGACGTAGGGTATTACGCGATCTAGCGACCCGAATCTATCTAAATTGTGTTCCTTGCGTCACCATCGACTCCTTGATTCTTGACGACACCCACCGCACAAAAGACCACCTAGGGTATCCTCTAGGCGGGTTGCTGGTCTAAAACACCGACAGCTGGCGCGCTAGGTAGGGGCAGTCACCGAGTTTCTCTGCACGAGTTCGATGGCATCTGTCATTATCAAGCCTGCTTACATCTTTGAGGCAGGTGCAACTTTTGTTTTTAGATCCTGGCTTTGCATCGCCGACGGCGCTGGATCATTTCAGCGCCACATCATCAGCGTCCAGGGGAAGGGACCTCTCGACGAAAGCTTCCCTCTGCAAAAGACGAGGGATTTTGCCAAGAAAAGCCAAGTTTTCAAAGTCAACAACACCGAGTTCGACTACGATTCGGACTCGACCTCAGCTTGGACTAGTCGACACAAGCCGAAACCCCAGTCACCTCACAAGTCGACTTTGACTCGAAAACGATTCCCATATGGACTCCGCAACACAACCGAAGTCTACCAAGGTCTCCTTACTCGAACTCAACTCGAACACGGGAAAGTTAAAGACTGCAAGCTCAACTCGGACTACGTCCAAGAAATTCCATTATCAGGACCAGCTCAAGGTTTGGTAGTTACTTCAACCCCACAAGGCAGATTCATTTACTGGCCGGGGATGAGGCCATCTTTCCTTACCCATGACTATGAGTCACACCTTGTCGCTCACATAGACAACCTCCCGTATCAACAAGGCGTCCCGCTCACTTCAAACTGTGAGGAAAGCACTACATAAATCGCAACATCAAGCTCTGGAAGCTACTACCTAGACAGAGAAATTTTCATCATCACTCAAAACAATAATGTGGGTACTAGCCAACAGAGAACCCCTCGATGGATAGCGCAGCCCGATAACGTTTCAGAGGACGAGTCATCGACTAACGCCCCATAGGATGAAACTTCCGAGCAAAGAACCCAAAGAAGGGCACAAAATAGTACAAGAGCTGAACGTCAACAACTACTAGCCACAAACATTCCCATCACAAACCTCGAAAGAGCATTCGACGCAGTACAAGCCCAAGAGCACAACACTCCACTTGCAGCAATTGCCTCAATCAACCTTATATCAACTCTCATACCTCAGGACAAAGATAATGAAATAACAGCTTCACTTGCATAGCGAGGTAATGGACTAATTGCACACCTCGCAGAACAAGCTTACAAGCTACTCGATAAAGAATCACCAACCCCCTCTGTTCCTCACAACTAGGCTCACGGAGCCCAACAAAACAACATTGAAGTAGTCAACCAACCAAGGCAACACAGCCAAGGACAGAGCAAATGCTTACGACATAAAGATGCCGAAGAAGCCAGCTGCAACAACTTTGCAAAAAGTCCTCACCATGGCAGGAAAAATCACAAAGTATCAAATTTCAGCCACCTACGGGAAGTAATCAATAGTCATCGCGAACACGAAGTCGATAACTATAACCATTTTCCTACCTTCACAACAAGGGTAATGAGGACAAGGTTACCCGAAAAATTCAAGCCAACAGGAATCACTAAGTATGATGAAAAATAGGACCTAATTCAATGGCTCCGATGCTACTCGCTAGCAATTCAAGCAGCCGGAGGCAACGACGACACAAAGGTCATCCATTTTCCCATATGCATGGAACCTGCGCCTCTAACATGGCTGGAATCACTCAAACTTAGAACAGTTGACTCTTGGGAAGATTTGACAAAAGCTTTCACAAACAACTACGCGGGCTCCATGACCCGACCAGGCAACAAGATCGACCTAAGTCAAATAAAACAAAAAGAAGGCGAAACACTGCACGACTACCTACGTCGATTCTTCGAAAAGAAAGCTACTATAGTCGACATTTTAGAAACAGACGTCATCGAGTGTTTTCAAAATGACCTCTACGATCGTCGAACATACCAAGACATTGGTAGACGACCAATCACCGTCAAAGACCTCAAAGTCATGGTACAACAATGGGCAGACGAAGAAGATAAAGGGCGTGAGCGATTCGGCTCTCATCGCAATCGCGGGTGCGACAATAATAGTCACGAACAAGACAGGATACAAAACACAAATACTCAAAATAACTACTCGAGTAACCAAAACCGCAAGCGCAAACCTGACAACACCATTGCTTCCATGACCAACTCAGGAAAGAAAGGATCCCGCAAACGTGACGAAGGACCAACCTTCATCAAATTACTCAAGAAACAATGCCCATGGCTCCCAAACAACAAACATTCAGCAATAGACTGCTACAACATACGCCGAGTAATGCAAGATTTACCCGCACCGCCACCTCCCGAAGAATATAATCAGAAAAAGGATAAGGACAAAAACAAAGTCGATAACGATGAAGAAGGCGAGGGAGACTTCCAAACCGCCTCCAAAACAGTCAACGTAATTTTTGGCGGAATCCCGGGTACTGCATCTAAACGATCCAGCAAACTGGTACTCAGAGAAATTATGGCCATCGAAACAACAGATCCAACACCAATAAAATGGTCTGAGGTACCCATAACCTTCAGCAGAAGGGACCAATGGACAAGCTTCTCATAACCAAGCCGATTCCCCCTAGTACTCAACCCTGTTGTTGCAGGCTCAAGATTGACCAAAGTACTCATTGATGGCGGAAGCAGACTCAATGTCATTTTTGCCAAAACACTAAGAAAAATGTGTCTTGACATCACGGACATGCTCACTCCAACAGACTCACCCTTTTACAGGATTGTACCAGGAAATACAGCCATACCACTAGGTCAAGTCATCCTACCAGTAACTTTCGGCACTAAGGAACATTACCGTACCGAGTACATCATATTTGAAGTCGCCGACTTCAAAACCTCTTACCATGCCATACTCGGGAGACTAGCTCTGGCTAAATTCATGGCTATACCACATTACGTCTACTTGGTACTCAAGATGCCAGGACCCAAGGGAGAATTAATGCTACGAGGAGAGCTAAGGTGATCTTATGAATGCGACACCGAAGCAGTGGAGATTGTAGCAACATCTCAAGCACCTAGCCCCATGCAACTAATTTTCTCAGCTTTAAAGAAACTCCATCCAATAGAACTCGAAATCCCAGAAAGAAAATTGGGGCCAACAAAAGTAAAGCCAACAAGCGAGAAAGACTTCAAAATAGTAGATCTCCAGACCGGCGACCCTTCTAAAATAGCTCTAATTGGGACAGGGCTAGATCCCAAATAGGAAACTGCGCTCATCAGTTTCCTTCGGGCTAACCACGATATCTTCGCTTGGAAACCAGCCGACATGCCTGGTGTGCCCAAGGTACTGATTAAGCATTCTCTAAATGTTGATACCAAAGCCACCCTAAAATGACAACACCTCCGATGGTTCGCCCAAGACAAAAGAGAAGCAATTAGAAAAGAGCTATCCAAACTACTCGTAGCAGGGTTCATCAAAGAAGTCTTTCACCCTGACTAGCTAACCAACCCTATACTCGTCCGCAAGAAAAATAATGAATGAATAATGTGCGTCAATTACACAGATCTCAACAAACATTGTCCAAAGGACCCTTTTGGACTACCCAGGATTGACCAGGTAGTCGATTATACTATCGGGTGTGATTTACTCTGCTTTCTCGACTGTTACTCAGGTTACCACCAGATAAGCCTCAACGAAGAAGATCAAGCCAAAACAGCCTTCATCACTCCATTTGGAGCTTTCTGCTACTAAACAATGTCATTTGGATTAAAAAATGCGGGCGCGACTTATCAGCACGCTATACAGATGTGCTTCGAGAAGCAATTACATCAGAACATAGAAGCTTACGTAGACGATGTAGTCGTTAAAACAAGAAACTAGGAAAGCCTAATCATCGATTTGGAAGAAACCTTCTCAAGCCTACGAGCTTTTCGCTGGAAACTTAACCCTACCAAATGTGTTTTTGGTGTTCCTTCCGGCAAACTACTCGGGTTCATCATTAACCATCGCGGCATTGAGGCCAACCCAGAGAACATCTCTGCCATTTTAAATATGCAAGACCAGCTAGCATCAAAGATGTGCAGAAACTCATGGGCTGCATGGCAGCCCTCAATCGATTCATCTCGAGACTTGGAGAACGAGAATTACCCTTCTTCAAACTCCTCAAATGTCAGGACAAGTTTAAATGGACAGAACAGGCAGACAAAGCAATGACAGAACTCAAGGACTTTCTGTCAAAACCACCAATCCTCATCGCCCCATCCCCAAATGAAGACTTGCTCCTATACATAGCGGCTACTACTCACGTCATCAGCACCGCAATAGTAGTCGAACGGTCTAAACCAGGCCACATTCATAAAGTCCAGAGACCCGTTTACTTCGTCAGCGAAGTACTCTCAGACTTCAAAACTCGGTACCCACCAATACAAAAGCTGCTCTACGCAATTTTGCTCACCTCATGGAAGCTGCAACATTACTTTCAAGAACACAGCATATCAGTCATCACCGACTTCCCGCTCGGCGAAATCCTTCACAACAGAGATGCCACGGGTAGAATTTCTAAATGGGCAGTAGAACTGGGAGCTCTATCTTTAGACATCAAACCAAGAACAGCTATCAAATCTCAGGCTTTGGTCGACTTCATGGCTGAATAGACAAAAAACCAAGTACCAACACCAGTCGAGAGGCCAGAGCACTAGGTTATGTACTTTGATAGTTCCCTCAAGCTGGAAGGAGCCGGTGCAGGAGTACTCTTAATTTCCCCAAAAGGAGACCAACTCAAATACGTACTTCAAATCTATTGGGAAGTCTCAAACAACAAAGCCGAGTATGAAGCACTGCTACACGGTCTTCGTCTCGCAATCTCCCTTGGAATCAAACGACTACTAGCATACGACGACTCGCTAGTTGTCACTAACCAAGTGAATGATGAATGGGATCGAAATAAGGAAAACATGGACGCCTACTGCAAAGAAGTCCGCAAGTTAGAAAACAAGTTCTCAGGCTTGGAATTTCATCACATTATCCGTGACAAAAACATAGCTGTTGACATATTATCAAAAATGGGCTCAACTCGTGCAGAAGTTCTAGCATGAATTTTTGTACACGAGCTCCATATACCATCCATACTAGAACAAATCACACAACCAATCGTCAAGACCACCGAGACCAATCGGGAGATCATGATGATAGAGGTCGACTGGAGATCACCCTTCATCAACTACATTAAAGATCATAAGTTACCATCTGACAAAAATCAAGCTGAGCAAATTTCCCGATGAGGAAAAAATTACGTTCTAGTCGGAGACAAGCTCTACAGAAAAAGGGCATCATCAGGGGTACTCATGAAATCCGTCACCCGAGTGGATAGCCAAGAAATCTTAGAAGAAATACACAAAAGGGATCTGTGGTAACCACGCATCTTCACAAACAATCATTGGCAAAGCTTTTAGAGCAGGCTTCTATTGGCCTAGAGCGTTGGCCGATGCAAAACAATTGGTTCGTAAATGCCAAGGCTGCCAATTCTTCTCTAAACAATAACATGTCCTCGCCTACAAACTTATCACAATCCCTCCAACATGGCCTTTCGCTTGCTGGGGGTTAGATATGATATAACCACTACCAACTGCGCTAGGAGGTTTCAACCGAGTACTCGTGGCCATCGACAAATTCACCAAATGGATCGAAATCAAACCCGTCACTTGCCCCAAGGCAGACCGAGTCCTCGACTTCTTGGACAAAATTGTACATCGTTACGGTTTCCCGAACAGAATAATCACCGACCTAGGATCAACTTCAACAATCATGATTTCTGGGAATATTGCGAGAATAGTGGAATTGATGTCCGATACATCTCAGTGGCTCACCCTCGAGCCAATGGACAAGTTGAGCGTGCCAACGGCATGATACTCGAAGCACTCAAGAAAAGGTTACACGACATCGGCAACACAAGAGGAGGCAAATGGCTCAAAGAACTACCTAATGTCTTGTGGGGACTACGAACCCAACCATGCAAGTTTACCGGGTTCTCCCCCTTATTTCCTTGTATATGGGTCAGAAGCTATCCTCCCAGCAAAATGTAATGTGGCAGTCTCCTGCAGTCGAACAATACGATGAAGGAATAGCAGAAGAAACAAGACAACTGGATCTGGATAGTCTGGAAGAAGCAAGATGAATCGGGGCTGCACAAGCTCAACTCACCATGGGAAGGTCCCCACGTCGTATGCAAGGTTACAGGACCAGGATAGTACCGACTATAGGAACTCTTAGGCGAAGAAATACCAAATTCCTGGAATATAGAACATCTGTGCCACTACTACCCATAGCAGACTACAGAACATGTGCTCGGGCCTTCATCCCCAATCTACTTCAAACGAGTCCTCCGGCAAACACTGCCTCTATCCGGCTACTCATGGCCACTCAAACTCTCCAGCTCTACGAGCCCCTATGCTCTGCTCTCAAGTCGACATGATTTCATCAACGTCTCTCTGAGTTATTACAACTCAACGGCTACTCACGGCCACTCGAGCTCTCCAGCTCTGTGTAGCCCCAGTGCTCCGCTCAGTTCAACTTGATTTCATAAAGTCTCTCCGAGTTACCACAACTTGTCAGCTGCCCACAGCTACTCCAGATCAAGTTCTCAACTCGTCTCAAAAAACTAAAGCGGCTTCACAGAGCCATGACTACATCGTTATATTCAAAACACAAAACTTGCAGTTGTCGAACAATCACTCAAGATCGCATTTTTCTGCATTATCTTCAGTCACATCCAACTACCCAATGAAATCAGGGAATAAAAAATACAAACATGATGACACAACAATGACTACAAGCAACTTCCTACTGGTAGTCTGCAAATAAGCCTCAAGCTTTTACTATATCATAAGGATACACAGGCCTGACGACTACTAAAACAACAAGGTGTAAGCAGTATCAAAAGGTAGGACCCGCACGCAAGGAAGCTGTGAAGTACGCAGCCATATCCAAGTCCTCCTCCCAAAACAACACCAGGAACTCCTTCACCACCTCTACCTCGACAACGGCAATAATGAATCCCCGACGCAGCATAAAGGAGAAAAAGAACCAAGACTGCTCCCTTGCTAGCTTCGACGCGCTGTCCCACACTGCATGCCACACCTCCACCTCTAATTAGAGAGCTGGATAAAGACCACGGCACTCATCACCCATCACTCGCGACTTCCAGCGCGGACTTAGCTGGATCATGAGTTGGAAGATGAGGCACGCGACAAATCCTCCTACGAGGATTCTTCTAGCATCGCGTCTATCCCTACGAGCGCTAGAGTCTGTGGAGGGAAGGTGGCTCTAATCTACAAGGAATCTTCTAGCACCGGAGCACTCATAGAAATCTCTTTACTATCAAACAGCAACAATCTGAAGCAAGCTATCACTATACTAAAGGGCATGACCTTGGTCGAGTACCCAGGGGCCTATTTATAGCCAAAGGCCACAACCGCCAACTACTCAGAAGTTACTGCTCACTCGTGACGTTTAGCCCAAAGCACTCACACAGGTTAAACGGGCACCTTTATGACTCCACTCACATGAAGACACAACCATAACGGACAAAAATGTACACTTCACCCGTGCACCTCTCTTCAAAATTGCAAAGAAGGACAGAGTACTTTCGACAGCAACAACAATAATTGGCATCCACGACAGATAATATGACTACTCGGCTAAACTCGGATTTGTTCCCTCAGGTTACAAAGATTAGCAAGGACAAGATCATTCATCAGACTTCAAATAAAATTCATAAATAATCTCGAGTACTCCAACAAAATACTTGGCAAGTGACAACTCGAGAGCTAGACAAGCCTAAGGCTCTTCCAAAGATACAAACTCGGACATCTTCGAAGCAATCGGCTTAGCCTCCTTGAGATATTTCACATAAGCATCCTCTGTGCAGTTCCGAGCAACACTGTCACCAGCCACTGTCAAATATTCCCTCAGGTAATATGACTTGACCACCGCAAGGACTTGTTTGCAAATAGCCTTGCAGAGGCCAACAACCTTACTCGGAGCAGTCTTTAACCGCTCGACTAGTGAGCGAGGCTCAACATCGTCCTTAAGAGGAGCAATGGCCTTAACCACGTCCTGCACAGCAACAGTCAATTCTTGGAGCTCGCCTCAAAGCCTTCCTATGGTCCTACCATGATCTCTACAGGCCACCATGGCCATAGCAAGCATAACTCCATTTTGATTTTTTCTATCCCTCTGATGCTCACACGCAGCCTGAGCTTCAGCCAGTGATGCCTGGAGACGGTCAGCCTCATCAGCTATCCGATCATAAGCATTCCTCCAGTCAAGAAGCTGGCTACTCACAACAGCCTCTTTTCTCTTGAGCTCTACAACAAAAGAACAGATCAGAACCCTCGACTATAGTCAAAAATACTCAAAATTACAAGTACTCACCTTGATACTTCCTGTTCAAAGATTTATAATGATTCTCCAACTTCTCTTGCAACACTTCATGGTCCCTCCGCTCTACGACAAAAGACTTTGAAGCCTCCTCATGAACCTTCAAAGACTCTGTACGACGACTGCATTCTTGCTCCAGTTGCGCCAGTCGTTGTACAGAATCATTTCGCTCCCGGAGGGCCCGAGCATTCCTTTGAGCTCTGTCATAAAGATCCTGCAACCAAAAGCAAGTCATCAAGTTTCAGCAAAAAACAGTCAGTCAACAAAGATCACACACCTGAAAGCTCTGGATAGCTCTCCGAAACTCCGACTCCGACGGCAGCTCAAGTACTAGACCCTCGGTATTTTTAGCAATCTGATGCTCCGGAGCTCCACCCAAAACAGCACCTGAAAATTGAAACTCATTAATCATTACAGATACAACACATCGGCTTCAAAAAAAAGCACCTGTACTCTGACTACATACTCGATGCACCAGCCTCATCCGCTTTAGTCGTATCAACTAAAGCCAGGGTACCACCAATAGTCATTGAAGACGGCACACCCCTAGAACTCGAAGGGACCATAGGGCTCTCCACCGAGTGGATAACTTCTTGAAGCATGGAGATAGTGGCACCGAGACGGTATGTGTCAACCTCAGGTGCGTCATCAATCATCAAATCAACCAAGAGACTAGAGAGTGTAGTCGAAGGACCAGAATCCACTCCTGTGTCCACAACGATAGTATCCTCCGTGTCCCTGGATCAAAACACAAAGTCATCACACGTCCTTCAGAAGTTCAAAAATACAAAGGAAGATTTATGCAAAACTCACCGAGATGACCACGGCGACAGTCGCACACATTTCTTCTCAGTGACTGTCGGTCGAGTACTCGGCACCACACTCAGTCGGAGGTACGTTATTCTCACCAAGACCTGAAAAAAAATCAAGGATAAAGACTACAAAAACTTCAGACTACCAAAATAGTCAGAAAAACTCACCACTAGCGATAACATCGGATAACAAAGCACCAGCAGCAATCACCGGTGACTTCACAACATCTGTCACCTCTGAAGATGCACCCACAATAGCCTGTTCGAGGCTTGGCAACTTGGTAATTGACGGTGCTGGAGCTGCAGGCTCGGGGGCTGCTCCCGAGTCTACAAGCGGCACCCCCACCGGCAACTCTTCAAAAGTCGCAACACTGACAATAGCATCCTTGGCGATAGCGACTACCTCAGTGGAAGTAGCCTCGTCCCCACCAGGAGCAGAGTCGATGGCCTTCCCAATCAATTAAAATCATCAAGGATTCCAAGACGACTTTACAAAAATTACCAAGTACAATGACTACGTACCTTGGTACTTTACGACCCTTCAGGGGTCAAACTCGACGACGCAATAGGCTGCACACCATCATTCTTTCGAACTACTCGCCGTTTCACAGGAGGAGAAGGCTCATCATCAGTATCAACCACAACTACCTCCTCACCGTCAGACTGCGACAGATAACCAAAAAGAACCTACACTACTAGGATCCATCCCTATCGTGACGCCTATATTGGGTTGCAATATGGCTATTTTGGTTGCAATAAGGATCAATTACATCTATGTATGGTCATTGACAGGTGGTTGTATTTGGAATGGTGCAATAGGTTTTTGCATCCTTTTGGAGTGGTGTTGCAATATGGTGGTTTTGCAATGCACATAAAAAAACTAACGCAACTATGATTTGGTTGCAAGCATGGATATTGCGACCAACAGAATGGTTGCATGAATTATTGTTGCAAGGAAATACATGGTTGCAATATGACAGTATTGCTATGAACAAATTTGTCGTAAAATAGGTTTATTGCCACCCCGTAGTTACATGGGAATATGGCCATATTGCCATGCAATATGCTCTATTGCATCAAATAAATATTGCAACGTAACAAATTTGGTGGCTAGAGTCACAATTGCAACGTTCACTTGCTGGTAGCAATAAAAACTAATGCAAAGAATCATTGTTGATGGTAATAGATGGAAAATGCAACGAATCGTTGTTGGTGGTAGACACGTCCTATAGCAACACATAAGGTTTGTGGCAATAATGTATATTGCAACAACAAACGGTGGTTGCGTAGTGGTTTGTTGCAACGAGGGCATTTTGGCCAGCACCTTTTTAATTTCGTTTTGTAGCTAGAAATTTAATTATTGTTACAAAATAATTGTGCCATAAGTATGTATTTCATCATCACATATAAGAACTCAAACCTTCATTAACTTCAAATATATGTCTCAACCAAAGTAATAACACAATGACAATAAAAACATCATCTCTGACTACAAGTGCAACTATGTTAAATATGACTTCTCTTATTGATCTATTCATTCCCCATTGGCACCAGCAATCACCAATAAACCTTTCTGTAATTCTTCATTCTTCTAGCAGTCCATTACCAGCATATAGGCATAAAGCTTTCTCTTAATATTTTGGCTGTCCACGCTTTCCTGCAATTCATGAACACATAGAATTCAGAGGCACACATATGCTTATGTTTTAGTACTGATTAGTAATCACCTATGAATAAACACGCATGTTATGTTAATTTAATTATATCACACCGAATGGTGTAGCATGGTATACAATTTTAGATTAACCATATGAACTATAAATGACTCATGACTGTAAATGACTCATGCCAGTGGTTACCTGTTAGCAAAAATGCAAGGGAATTAAAGATAAGTACTCCTTTTTTCCACATGACTTGAGTCTCTGCACAAAACAAATATATAAGCGAAGTATATGAAATATGAAGCCAATAGAGCTAAGAATTTGCATGGAAAATGTATCAGAGAGACAACAACAAATTGAATAGGCATCGGGATCAGTAAAAGTCACCCTCGGTAAGTGACTAGAGAATTTAGAAGTTAAGATTGACTAATAAACTTATTGTTTGCTTCAGGTATCATCTCTGCAGGATTGGAAAAAATGTTCTTATCTGAGGTGTTAACAAATAAAAAGTGTTAACTAAAGAAAAAAAAGCTAGCATATAGTATGCCATAAATGATACCTTCTGTAACTAAACACTAGACAAAAATCATTACTGAAAACTGAAGAAACCTCTTATTTGAAATAGAAACTTAAAACTGAACAAACCTAAATGACCTGCAGTCTACAGAGGGATAGGGTTGTAGCCTATGTAGATGCTTTCTTCCAAATTTATTATTCAATTATAAACTAACTGCAAAAAAGAGAAATGATAAGATGGATGTTAACTGAAGGTAAGAGATTATTCACTTGTCAAATATTCACCAGCTGGTCCAGTGAAGGCATAGGCTACATATATTTTTGAAAAGCACCTTATGATCAAATGTACAATGTCTTCGAAAAAAAAGTTTGTCTGCATGGGTCTCATAAAATCTATGTATAGTCTCCAAAACAATTATACCCTCCCTCTATAGGTAGTTTTAATCCAGAAACCATGACACAGATTTCATGGAAAATGCAATTACACGTAACCCAATTGCAAATCAAACTTCACCTGGATTCAAGATCATTACATGAACCTAGCACACAAAAACATAGTTAATTCAAGAATATAGTTTTTTTAAGTAAATAAATCTAGGTACAATCTGATCGTCCTAGTCCAACAAATTCAATTTTATATCTTTACGCTAGCTGCAAGTATTTCACGTACAGTTTTACGCTGGCAAGAAGTATTCTGTTGTGTTCTAATCACCTCGCTCATGATGGTAGTGCACCTCAGTGGCATAGTGATTCCTGGTGTACTCCTCTAGCCTCTTGAGCCGTTCTTTAGGAGTAGCAGCTTCAGGCAACTGTCAAACAATTACACTATCCATAATCACACCACCTGCTCCCCAGCCTACTATCTCTTGAGCCCTTCTATCTGTCTTTTTTGATTCAACAACCTTCTCCAGAGTTTCCTGATCCCGGTCCTCCACAGTTTCTGGCAATAACAAATAGCAATGAATTTATACAAAACAATTTGAACAGAAGAAGGTGATAGTCCAATCAATGTTTGTCCAATACCTACATCATGCTTGTCTGTGTAGATATCAATCTTCTCACCCTTCCTCTGAAAATTCAGGTCATGTGAGAAATTGCACTTAAAACCCTTCTAGCACTGGCCAACCTTGAAGAACTCGCACACGATACGTTGAGCAAGAATAATTACTGAAAAGAACATGGATGGTCTAACCAAAAGAAAGCAAGTGGCAAGAGCATGTCACCAAATGGAGAGTTGCTAGAGAAAATACCTGAAAATACCTCAAAATAATAAGAGCATGTCATTTTTTTTACTAGCACTAGGATCGTGCCCGTGCGTTGCTACGGGCAAAACAAATTTCGTTTATAAGCATCAAGATTATCGTGTGAAATATTTAATTCTACGAACTCAAACACATGCGAAATGCCCCAAATGTAAAATAAAAAATGACTTTCCAATGAGTAATAACATAAGCATAAGTACGCTTGGATAATATTTATCTCAACTTGCAAAAGAATAATCATGTGACCAATTCTCAAACAATATATGACAGTTAATCATCTTTACATCGTATTCGATGTGTTCGTTTCTAGCAAGCTCTAACGGCGACTTGAACAATCTTTACATTGGATTCACATAATCATGTGGAACAAGTACGAATACAGGCCACCCCATCTATCCTATTTCTTTGCATGTGATGCGCTATCATGAAGAAAACATTGACACAAATTAAGTTAAACTGAATATCCCACAAGTTATTCAACAGTTTTGATGGCAAAGACCCAGATCTGGTAGCAAACATATATAAGATGTTGGGTCAAGAAATAGACGGGATGCTAAAGATTCACTCGAAATAAACACAAAGTGATAGGTTTCAGCAAGTCCATATGGATTCTCCTATGAGTTATTCTCTTAAACTAACATGCTTGAGTGCACTGATAAAAAAATGCCACGGGTATGGAATCAAAAGAAAGCATGAAACAACCACTGTAAGAACAGTTATTAATGGCCTTGTTCTTCAGTGTTTAAATTGAACACATTGGAAATTTAGTTTCTGATGTACTCCATGTATCAGTGACACATTAATCACACTATATTTCATCAAATGGGAAAAAATCATTTTCTAGCATAGTGTTCTCTCATGGCATCTAATGGAAAAGAAAATTCAGGTTATACCCTTAGATAAATTCACGGCCTCGAACCAAAACAAATAGCAACACAGATGGAGAATAGTAAGATGGGTAGAATACCTACATCAACAAAATTAACACCTACAGAAATGAAACCTGGAAGAATCGTGAGAGTGTTGATAAATTATGCATGACCCTAAGAGTTTTAAACCTTCATGTATAGACGTATATATATGAGAAAGGACTGGAAGTAATTGTTTCAAGTAGAACATAAGACAATTTGGTAGTGATTTCACATACAGTTTGAGTATTCTTATCTGAGAAGACCAGCCTGTGAGAATTCAGTAAGTTGCTCTTAGAATTAAGAAGATAGCATTGTGCGATCATTGTGCAATTCTATTGACACCAGCAATTCTTGGAACTATATGTGCATATGGATAGTTGCAAAATTGATGTGATTTCTTGGACCTAGTGTATAAAATTCATGTGTGTGTTCCTTTCAGAGTGCCCTATGCAATGCCATTTCTGCTAGAGCTGCGTTTGTAAAGAATGGTAATTATCAAGCTTATCGGGTTTCAGCTTCAACAATGGAGTGAAAGCTTGAATACGCCCAGACAAATTGGATATAAATCTTGATGGCTACAACCTTGTTGATGGAAGCTATGATCTTCCGGTTGACTTTTATCCCGCGCTCGTGGACCATGAATCCTAGGAATTGTCCAGCCGACACACCAAATGCACACTTGATCGGGTTCATTTTCAAACCATGCTTCCTCATGCACCCCAACACTTCTCGCAAATCGGCTAGATGTTCCTGATGTCCTTTTGACTTGACTACGACGTCATCGATGTAGATTTCTACCAATGCACCAATAAGCCTATGAAAAATATAATTCATAGCCCGTTGATACATGGCACTGGTGTTTTTTAATCCAAAGGTCATTACTACCCACTCGAGTAAACCGAGGTGGCCCGGGCATCTGAAAGCCATCTTTGAAATATCTTCTTTGGCCATTAATATTTGATTGTACCCAGCATTACCGTCCATGAAACTGATGATTTTATGTCCTGCGGCGGCATCTATCAAAACATCGGCCATTGGCATTGGATACCCATCCATCGGCGTAGCCTGATTAAGGTTCCTGAAGTCAATGCACACACGCAGCTTTCCGTTTTTCTTGTATACGGGTACAATATTAGAGATCCACTCGGTGTAATGGCACTGCCGAATAAATTTTGCTTCAATCAATCTTGTAATCTCGGCCTTTATATCAGGTAGAATTTTAGGGTTGCATCATCGTGCAAGCTGCTGATACGGCCGATATCCTGGTTTTATAGGCAACCGGTCTTCGACGATGGACTGGTCTAGACCAGGCATCTCATGGTATTCCCAAGCAAAACAGTCTTTAAATTCTTTTAATAAACTTGTCAATTTACATTTGTACTCGGGATCCAGGCTAGCACTAATGTACGTCGGCCTTGGCTTGCTACCATCTCCTAAATCCACCATCTCCAATGAATCGGTTGACGTAAACCCATGTCCCAGCTCACCGTCTTCTCGGACGAACTGATCCATTTGATCTGAATCTTCAGAGCCGACTGCTCGGATCGACTGTAGGCCAAAATCAGACACTTTTAGGAAATCGGTGTCCCAAGTTCTACCTGATATGCACTTGACGTGTTCGCAGCTCCACTGTTGTGCGTCGGCCGCTGCAACACTGTAGGCGGAATCGGCGGTGACTATCTCGATGTTGTCGCCGACCCATTGTACGAGGCATTGGTGCATTGTAGACGTGACGCAGCAATTCGCGTGTATCCAATCATGACCGAGCAACATATTATAGGACCTTTGCCATTAATAATAAAGAAAGTAGTGGGAAGGGTCTTACTGCCGATGGTGAGGTCGACGCAGAGTGCCCCGCGGACGGGAGACACGTTTCCTTCGAAGTCTTTGAGCATCATGTCTGTCTTGGTCAGATCTTCGTTGCTTTTGCCCAGTTTTCGGAACATGGCATACGGCATGATGTTGACTGTAGCGCCTCCATCTACCAGTAGCCTGATGACAGGTCGCCCATTGACGTGTCCCTTGAGGAACAGAGCCTTGAGATGTTGTCATTTCTCATCCTCTGGTTTCTCAAAAGTGGCTGTCATTGGCTCCAAAGCCAATTGCGCCATCTGCTCCTCCATCTTTGTCGTGTCGTTCCGATCGGCAGGAGCCATGAACTCCATCGGCAAGATGAACACCATGATGACGTCAGCTACCGATTCCTGATTGTCGCCTTCTTCATTGTTGTTTCTTTTGGGGTGCCAGACTCGAGACCTGTCATCTTTCTTATCCACCCTCTGTCTCTGCTCTTCTTTTTGTCGTTTCCATTGGCACAGATGTTGGATCCTTCATTTTTGAGATTTGGTCAACCCGTCAGGGCACCACCTGGGGCTCACCGGTTTAGCCGGCGGTTTGGCGCGCTCCCAGTCTGGTTCTTGCCCTAGGGGATTTTCATCTAACACCTTAGCGTTGGCCATCTCCTCTAGCCGATCGTGTGCACTGACTCTGCCCCCCAGCCGCTTGTGTTGGTCAATCCTGCCCCCGGCCGATCATACAGTTCAAGTCTGCCCCTTAGCTGATCATATCGGTCAACTCTGCCCCCCAGCCGATCACGCACTGAAAGGCACCGATCCTCTTGCTCGTGCCAGTTTCTGCTGATTGGCTCTGATCCTCTATCCCTGGAGCGAGATCTCTTGAATGGGCGATTTTCGCGATACGAACCACTGCACTCAGGGCAGTTATCGGCCGATGGTAACCTAAGGTTATTTTCCCAGCAGTGGATGAAGAACGGACATCGCCAATGATCTTCGTGTCGGCGCATCATCTCTTCGCGGTGCCTCGAACTTTCCTGCTACTGCTAATACTTGTTGAGAAAGAATTGGGAGGTGATAGGTCTACGTGGTCTCTCCGATCCTTCACCCTCATCTTTGACCCGTCTCTTCCTTTTAGCATCTTTGACCATAGCCTGATTTCTAGGGTCCACAGCGCCACATTTCTTGGCCGATTCCGACATCCGCACTTTGGTCTGAAGCGCGTTCCTTCTGGTATCAACCATGTTAGTGGGGAAAGGATGCTGATCGATGTTCATCGGCTTTACTGGCTTCGCCGGGACTTCGAATTTGAGTCTACCTTGCTCAATGGTCGACTGTATCTGCTGATGGAAG
Source organism: Setaria italica (assembly GCF_000263155.2). Classification (NCBI taxonomy): domain Eukaryota; kingdom Viridiplantae; phylum Streptophyta; class Magnoliopsida; order Poales; family Poaceae; genus Setaria; species Setaria italica. The sequence continues at coordinate 29,975,172 of NC_028452.1, forward strand.
ATTTTGCACTCGTTCGTGTCGTGAGATGTGGTGTTGTGCCACTTGCAGTATTTCATCTTTTTGAGTTGTTCGGCCAATGGAATGGTATGGTAAGGTGAGAGCTTGATCTGCCCCTCTTGGAGAAGCAAATCGAAAATTTTGTCAGCCTTGGATGTGTCAAAACCAAACACTTCTGGCTCTTTCTTCCCGAAAGGACATGATATCAGCTTCTTCCCTTTGACCCATTATGCTAGGCCGATTTCCGCTTCCTCCTCAGATTCAGATCCCTCCAAGTATGCCATATATTTTCTGAAAATTTCTCCGCTGATCAAAAGGGCGTACTTCTTGACGGGCCAATCGGTGAATGATCTGATTTAAGCTCTCGAACTCCTGGGAAGTGTACTTCTCTTTGATGTGTGGCAGGAGACCTTGGAAGGCGATATCGGCCAGCTGCGCGTCTGTCAGGACTAGGGTGTAGCATTTATTTCTAACCTCTCTGAACCTCTACACATAATTGGTCACTGGCTCGTCGCTAATCCTAAGAATTAACGGGACAAATTATTATATATATAGTAATTGTATAAATACTAGTTTCATGTGTATAATATACTAAGAATTGTATATATAGTAGTTATAATTAATATTATGCATATACTATCATGAAATATATATATGACATGCATACAATACAAGCGTATACATATTAGTAGTGTGTGCTAAGGATGTATACAAATATTGTTGGAGGTATGCCCTAGAGGCAATCATAGAGCTGATGATATCTGATTGTATTCATGATTTGTATATTGTGTTCATTGAATATCCATTAAAGGCTACTTGAATTGATCTGCAATTATGTGAATTGTATGTGGAACTCTTTACTTGTATGGTTATTCTAAAAGTTGTCCCTAGTCGGACTTCATGTGTGGACACACATGAATATTAGACTAGTACATGTATTAGTTGATGACTATGTTTCACAAGTCATGGACATGGAGATGTCAAACTAATAATGTATGCACATGTGGAGACATGTGCTAGGACTGACCCAACGCGAGAAGTAGTTCTCTCTTTACACAACATGTACGCTTTGTCCCTGGACCTGAGATTGTCGCATGTACTCAAGATGTGGATCGACTTACTCAGGGGCTATCAAACGCTACACCGTGAAGGGTAGTTAAAAAGGTAGCTTTCGGGTTTGTCAGGAAGCATGCTATGAGGCATGGTCAATCAAGATGGGATTTGCCCCTCTCTGATTGAAAGAGATATCTCTAGGCTCCTCGAGTGATCGGATCCGAAAATGCATGGCCATACTATGTCGGTTAAGAGTTAACCTACAAAGGGATTCCGAATCACAGGATTGAGAAAGAGTGGTCGGCTTGAAGCTAGACCAAATATCGTGAGGCAAAGGGAATAGCATGTATCTAATGTTGTGACGGTTTGTCTGATATGATCTTCGTGTGCGTATAGGAGTTGGCACGTCTTGCTAGAGGCCGCTACTGACTATTGGACCGAGTAGGAGTACTCGGGCCAAGTCTATACGTATCCGAACCCATAGGGTCACACACTTAAGGGGCTGGAAGACCAATTCGGATATGATCCGAGTTGGATCAGGTTTAGAAGTACTAATGGGCCTCGGACCCAGAGGCCCATCAGGAACCTCTATAAATAGAGGGGTGGGGGCGCCCTAGGGTTTACACCTTTTTGGCGAAACACATCTGCTGCGCGTCCCATGCCCTCGCCTGTTGCAACTCGCGGACCTAGCAGTCCAGCTTGCAATGCTTCCTCCCTGCATGTCTAGATACCTTGGAGGTGTTGCACCTGCAGCACTTGGACGAGCATCGACGAGCCACGATAAGCTGACGACGAGCCGCGGCATGAGGATGATCTTGCTGCACATGGACGAGCTGCTGAGAAGCTGCTCGACGTCGACGTGATCAACTACGCTGATTGACTTCGCTGCCCCAACGCGATTCTGCATCTTCCGCACCAGTGCGTCGAGTGGTAATCCCGTGATCCATATACGACAGTTTTCCTAGTTTACGTGGTAGAAAAATTTTATTTTGTGCTAGCGTAGCCTACCTTGTAGCCCAACAAATATGTGTACATATATATGTGTATACAAATATGTGTATAATTGTATATAAGTGAAACAACAATTAGTATTGATATGGAAAAGAATCCAGGGCAAAAATAAAAAAGGTCTTCAATCTCGGGTTGGTAATACCAACCGGGACTAATGGGGCCACGTGCATGCGCCTGCATGGCGGCCCTTTAGTCCTGGTTGGTAATAAGGGTGTCTTTAGTCCTGAGTGAAAGACCCAGAACTAAAGAGGGGACCTTTAGTCTTGTTGATGCAAAATTTGAGCTTTAGTCTCTTGCATCGGAAACACGTGAAGACCTGGGAGGTCTGCTTAACTCTAGTGCAGGCTCCAAATTAGCTCCCGTAGGTGTGCGGCGTGCTAGTCAATTTGACCTTCAATTGACAAGGGAAACGTTAAATTCCAGAGCCCGATAGGCGGTGAAGCCTTCGAGCTCATAAGCACACGTTACTTTGAATAAACACCATCAAAATCAGTATTATCAATGTAATCATATGGTGTAATAAAACAAAAGCATTAATAGCATGTGCCATCGGCTATATGAGCTGATGCGTTAAGATAGATAGAAGATAAAACAACAGTCATTAAAAGATTCCTTGTTCACCACGCTCACGTCAATTAAACTAACCGATCTAATTGATGTCATGAGCTGATAGATTGGACTTAACAAAGACAGTATGGCTGAGAGGACATTAACTTCGATCTATTAACCTAAAAGACTAGAACGCGGCAACAAGGCCTCGCACACATAGCCATCAGCTCGATGATGTCATTCTACTACTGAGAGGGATGCATTGGTCCCAACCAAGATAGCATTGGCTCAATAGTAGTAGTCTGATGTTAAAGATCCAAAGGCTAGTGATACGAGGGGCAGGGGTAAAGATCTATTGGACCTAGTAAAGGTACATCAATTAAAGCATGCAAGATCGAACTAGCCGATACAATCAGATACCTAGTGAATGACAAAGGAGCTGTTAAGAATAACCTAATTAGATCTAAGTCGTTCGATAATTGTGAGCACTTTAAGGATAGAATATTGGACAAAGCCTACAAAGTTATATTTGATTCTAAGCAACTTGATAACTAGCCTTATGCTAAAATATTTGAATATTGGACAAAACCTAGAAAGTTCTAATACAGATAACTTAATGACTGGGTGACGATACTTGCAAGCTCACCTGAGAAAGAAGCCGATGCAGCCCTGTGCGCAAGAAGAAACTCATTGGTTTCTACTCTACTCCTACTCCTAGGATTTGGCGGCGTGGTGCCAAAAAAGTAAAGGTTGTATTGATTGATAGATGATTATTCGATACCAAGCTCATGCATTTATATTTATACCCTGGAGCAAGCTAAAATTCTAGTCGGTTACGACATGAACATTTACAATGAATCTAAAAACTACAAAAGATAAATCTCCACACTTTCCCTTACTTAGTGGAGTCGATTTCGCTTCGGATCGGATTCCTCCTGTCTTCTATCGGCTTCAAGAACCCGGTCGTCCGTGGTATGCCTTGGTCAACATTGGGCGTCAACAGGTTTTTCTTCTGCAAGTTTATCGGCTATCAGAACCTTATCTTCATCGGTTGATTCTGGTCAAAAATTCGTGTCAACAAGTCCTGAATGATTAGTTCCGGTTGGATTTTCAAGACATATGGGGCTATTCAACCAGGACTACCGCTCAGTTTTCATTTTATTGTGGCTTCAGCTTTGTCTTGGCCACAAAATATCATCTAACCCTTATTTTGGCAAACCCATATGCCGAATGGACATGCAATAACATCCAGAAAAACAAGTCTATCTTTGTTGTCGTTGGCAGTATTGTGGTGTAAACGAAGTCCAAAGGGCCACCATGCTAAATCATGTGTTTGAGGAACATATAGCATGTCCCCTCCATCATAAGAATCTTGTCAGCAGTTCTCTCTTGTATCGAGATGGTTTTAAGTTAGTTATCAAGTCCAATAAAGTTTTAGTACTCAAGTTGGAATTATGTAATGGTAAAGGCTATACGTGAGGAGACTTATGCCACCTATCTTGGTTAGACTTTTGTAATTAATTTCGCAAAGTTTTTGGCAACAACGGTCATTAGGAAAATGACTCTGACTACTATCACTAAATGACTCATCATCGAGGTGCTCACAAGTCTCGGCAGCACCGCAGCACAATCTCCTGGTGAGATGACCACCCACCGCCAGTGACCACCCAATCCCGGCATCCACCTTCTTCCTCGCCGGCGATCATCTGATCTCGGCACCCTTCGTGCCAATAGATCCTCTGGTTCAGTTTCTTCCTTGATTTTGGATACTCCTTCCTTCTGGATTTAATGGATATCTCAAACTTAGATTTACGCCCTGGTCTCAACTTCTCGGCCAAGGTAAGATCTGTCTTGTGTTCTCGAGTTGCGCCTGCCACCTTCAATTCTGCTTCGAAATTATGGTTGTTGGCCTCCTTTGCTAGATCTCGAGTTAAGTTATCAATGGACAATGTGGGTTCTGCTCCTCATTTTTAAGTTGCTGAGATTGATGATTGGACCTTTAAGTTTTGCGTCTCTTCTAAAGATGTCGGATTACTAGTTTATCAGCTGGGATCTTTTCAATGTGATATATTCAAAGTGGCCTTCAACTTATGGAATGATCGAGGTCTGAATTTTGCAAGATCAGTTCTTGCTTCTTCTCAAGGATAATTTTTTCCATGGGTTTCAGTGGCACCTAAAAAGCCCAGACAGGGGATAATTCGTTCGCCTTTGACAGGGGCTAATTCAATCCCTATGGCCAATTCAGCTCATACTTCAGTACTTCATAATCAGCGACATTTTGTGTTCTCTTGTATTGGCAAGAAATGGATTAGGAAATCTTCCTCTATGGTGATGAACAGGAGCTCTGACAAAGATGGTATTTCAAATTCATATTTGGCTGTTAATGGCATTGATTTGGAGCTTAATTAGGGGAAATCAAAGCAATCTTTTACAGAAGAGCATTTACTCAGGAGATTTCCTCCTTTGGTGTCTAAACTGAGGTCGATAGTTGATTATGGAGTCAAGTTGGTCCGAAATTATTGTTCACGATGCCTATCGTCTACTCACACTCGGGACAATTGCATCCAGCCCATTCAATGTGGGCTGTGTTTTCGGCTGGGCCATTACGCTTACTCCTGCCAATTTCCTTCCCGTTTTCTGGGCCTTACCAATGAGTGTTTGTCATTCCCAACTATTCAATCAGCTACTTGAACAGGCACAAACACTTGGTTTCGAAACTCTCTGTCTATGACATGTGGGTCCAGAGAGGCAAAAGAGCCGACGGTTGGCACTTTACAGGAACTGGGTCGCTCCCTTTTGGGTATCTCTCCAACTTTCCCGGAAATAATGATTCTTTAGCAATGTCCCCAGAATCAATTCCCCCCGAGCGTAGTCTCAGGTGCCACCCCTTCACCTTCCTGGTTTGCTATGGCACCACCATCGCCTTTCCCAGCGTCTATCTACCCTGTTCCTAGCCAAGAAACTCAGCAGTGCTCCTCTCCACAACCACCTTCGCCCCCCTTGCCTCTTCTCTGTCACTTGCATTCTGCTTCTGGTAACCTCAATACCTCGATCAATCCGGCATTGGCATTGGTTGATTTTCAACAATCCCTCATTGCGTACAAGTTTGTTGATCCACACCCTTTCATGCCATGAGGATGCAATCACCAGTTGGTCGGTTTCAGGAAGCCAATGTCTCGGGTGGTGCTTGGGGGCCCACATCGGAATCAGAGTGACGTCACCATTGTCAGTATTGAACCCCTTCCCCAGCAGCAGGTATCTTTTCAATCTATTAGGGAGCTGCTAGATGATTTTCTTACAAATTGGCAGAGAGTTGGTATTCATTCCATCCAGCCATGCCTGTACGGCTAAGCGTATGTACACTTTCATTTTGTTCATGATAAGGATTTCTTGATTGGGGGAGGACCTCATGAATATGGAAATTATAGAATTACCTTCTCAGATCACAACAAAGGGTGGAATAATAGGCTTATTACTATGAACTATGAGATTTGGGTAATGTTGCTCGGATTTAATATTGATTATTGGACCAAGGCTGACATTGAGAAAGCTGGGTCTGAATTTGGAAAGTTAATGGTTTGGAAGGAAGATCCTAATAATCTGGCGAGGATTGTTGCTAAAATAAGAGTGGTTGATTTATCAGAAATTCCATGGTTCTTGGTTTGTTCTGAAGGTGAGGACTTTGAAGCTAACTCTTGGACTGTCCAAGTTGAAATCTTGCAATATAGACTGCTTCGTGCAGGGCCTGCTGATGAAGGTCATCCCCCAGATGATGTTGATCCAAGTGTCTTTGATTTCTTTGGCTATGGGCAGCCAAGCAATGCAGGACAAGGTGCTAATGACAATGCTCAGAACTAGGATAATGGTGGCCCAGCTCAACAATGGAGACTGTGGCCTGCTGGACCTGAGGTAGAAGGCAATGCACCTTTTATTGGACCACTTGCTCACCCAGATGGTCCTATAGTCAGGCCCTTCCAGTCCCAAATGTGCAGCCCAATGGGGCTAATCCTAGTAATAATGTCTTTCCTGAAGCTGACAATGTGGAGCAGAATATTAATCCTCTGGATATTGATCTTAATATGGCTGTGGAAGAGGATCTTGGTGGGATTGAAGATCTATTGCCGATAGCTGATAACCTAGATGCACATGATCTTGTTAATGAAAATGTCCAAGTCATAGATGGAACTGATTCCTCGGACAGTGATAATGTACCTCTAGCAATTCTTGATAATCAACAAGTGGAAGTAGAAGTCTTCATACCCCAAGATAATTGTATTCCTCTTCATAGGGTCCTAGATGACATTAGTGAGAATGAACTTATGGACGATATTCCTGATGCTCCTGATCATGAAACGGGTCTAAATGAAGGAAACCAGGAAATGCAGTTAGGTTTTGTGGAGCTTTTCGAGCCTGCCCAAGACCCAGTCTTTACTCAATTGGCTACTTCAAAGAATGTGGGTTTCCATCAGCCAAGTGCTGAAACAATACGACAGTGTGCAAGACATTTTTCATTAGGGGTAGGAGAAAATACGGTCCAAGTACCTTTAACCTGGGCAAATTTCTTCATGGCCTAGTTGCTGAATCCTCTAAACTTTGTCTGGGCTAAAAATTTTCTATCATCTTCAACAATGCAATTCCTGCAAGAAGGTCAAGTCATGCAGTTTACTCTGCCATCACAATGCCCTCCTGTAACAGCTTCTAGTTGTCTTTGATGGAGAAGATAGAGAAAACATTGCAAGCTTCTCTGTCTCTCCTTTCATGCCTGGAAAAGCTTCTCCATGTTCTGACGAATCTATGCAAGTTCCCCCTACTCTTGTCAAAGAGGCTTCCCCAAGCATTCCCTTAGAAAAAATGATTCAGAAGGTCTCATCTTCAAAAGGCCCGTGGTCTAAAGCTCTCCTTGAGCAGGCTGATCAGATCAAAACCAATCAAAAGGATGGCATGGGGGGTCATACTTCAGATGAGGATCTTCGGAGAAGCAGGAGGAATATAATACATAGCAAGGGATTCAAAAACTCTAGGTGTAAAGATAGTAATTGCATTGGGTGTTTAGCAAATCCTCCTCATTTGACTCAGACCATAATTAGAAATTTGGGCAAAGAATTTTGCAAAGTTGATACCTCCAAGCTTACTTCAGCAACTTTAAATAAGAATAAGAAAGTAACAGCTCCCCCTGGAGGGAAGAAGCAACTCAAGAAAAAGCCTGGGAATGCAAATGATGATGGTGAACCGCCAAAGAACGCTAAGAAGAGGCCTAAGAAGCAGTAACTTAGGCTACAGGAAAATGGATTTTATTTTATAGACTCTGCATACTCTTGCCTGGAATATCTACAAAATGGTCTTTATGTTCTATGTTGGCTTTCTAATACACCTTTGTTATTGTTCAGGGCATTTTGCTTTTGTTTATTATGCTTCTAGTACTGGTGATGTGCATCTAGTGCTAAGGTCTTTGAACTCTTCCATCCAATTATAAACTTGAATCTTAATCATTCTATGAGGGAGTGGCATGTTATGTGTTGGAATGTGAGAGGTATCAATTCAGATAAAAAATGGAACTCTATTAAAGACAAAATTATTAAAAGCCAGTGTGCTATCATCTGCCTTCAGGAAACTAAAAGGGAGCACTTAGACATTCTTTTCATCAGAAAGTTCTGCCCTACTGCCTTTGATAAGTTTGAATACCTCCCTTCTCAAGGAGCCTCTGGAGGCATTGCAATCATTTGGAAGTCAAGTTCGTTCAATGGCCAAATGGTTTTTACAAATGAATATGCTATATCTATAAAATTTTCGTCAACCATCTCAGGCAATGAATGGATCCTCACAAATGTATATGGGCCATGTACTTACGAGGGAAAAAGGGATTTCACCCAGTGGCTAAAAAACATTCAGATGCCAGACGATATTGATTGGTTGTTACTCAGGGATTTTAACTTAATAAGAGATCCTACCAATAGAAATAAACCAGGAGGGAATTACTCGGAAATGTTCATGTTCAATGAAGCAATCAGCACCCTAGGCCTAGTGGAAGTTCCTTTAAAGTCAAAACAATTTACTTGGACAAACAAGCAACAAGCACCCTTACTTGAGAGGTTAGACTGGTTCTTTACGTCCACTTCCTAGTCCTTTTCCTATCCCAATACCTCAGCATTTCCACTAGTAATGGAAACATCTGACCACTCGCCCTGTGTCATTACCATTGGAACAGACATCCCCAAAGGAAAAGTATTTAGATTTGAAAATTATTGGCTACAACATGAACATTTTATGGATATTGTTGCCCATGGCTGGTCAATTCCAGTTCAGGCTGCAGATAAAGTAAAAGTTATTACTGAAAAGTTTAAAAATCTAAGGAGAGTCTTAAGGTTGTGGCAGGGCCAACTCTCTAGCTTAAAGACAGTGATTTACAATGTGAAATTGATCTTGTCCTTTATAGAATTGATAGAGGAAAGTAGAGACCTATTGTTAATAAAATGGAATTTCAAGGAAATTTTACAGCATTAAACACTTTTACAACAGCAAAAGACATATTGGAAACAAAGAGGATCGATTAAATGGGTGAAGTTTGGAGATGAGTTGACAAAATTCTTCCATGCTAATGCTACAATCCAGAATAGGAAAAGTTTTATTAGGTCTTTGCAAGATGATTCTGGTGTAACCAAAACAAGTCATCCTATGGCCTTTGACCTGCAACAACTCTTGCACATGGCTGACAACCTCCAATGTCTGGAAGATCCTTTCTCGCATGAGGAAATAGTTTCAGTTATTCAGAACATCCCAAATGATAAAGCTCCTGGGCTAGACGGTTTTAATACAAATTTTTGAAAAAAATGTTGGCCAATCATCAAACTGGATTTCTCTGCTTTATTTGAAGCTTTTCAATCTGGAGAGGTTTGCTTGCATAGCATTAATGGATCTTACATTACCCTAATACCCAAGATTGATGGGGCTGCAACAGTCTCAGACTATAGATCAATCTCGCTTCTAAATATCTCTATGAAGTTACTAACTAAATTGCTAGCCAACAGATTGCAGAAGGTTATCATGGGTCTGGTACATGCAAATCAGTATGGATTCATCAAAGCTAGAGCTATTCAAGATTGCCTAGCCTGAGCTTTTGAGTACTTACATCTCTGTCACAAATCGAAGAAATAGATTGTTATCTCAAACTAGACTTCGAGAAGGCCTTTGATCGAATTGAGCATGCAGCCCTGTTAGACATCATGAAACATAAAGGATTTGGGCAGCTCTGGTTAAAGTGGATAAAGCAAATTTTCAGATCAGGAACATCTTCTGTTCTATTAAATGGTGTGTCAGGGAAAAGATTTACTTGTAAGAGAGGGGTTCGTCAGGATGACCCTCTCTCGCCTCTTCTCTTTGTGTTAGGAGCTGATCTCCTGCAAACTCTATTAAACTCCGCAAAGAACCACGGATATTTAAAGCTACCAATCCCACTCAACTATAGTCAAGACTTCTCTATTTTGCAGTATGCTGATGATACACTCATTATTATGGAAGGCTGTTCTACACAACTTATGTACCTAAAGAACATCTTACAATCCTTTACCTCGTCAACGGGTATGAAAGTAAACTTCAATAAGTCTATGATGTTACCAATAAATATTTCAGAGGAAAGGATACAAATCCTCTCTCAGCTATTTGGATGCACTATTGGACAGCTACCTTTTACTTACCTAGGCCTACCTTTAGGATTAACAAAGCCAAGAGTGGAGGAGTTTTTACCAATGGTGTCTAGATGTGAAAGAAGATTGCTGGCCACATTCAATTTATTATCTGAGGTAGGTAGACTTCAATTAATTAATGCCATTTTCACTGCATTACCAATGTTTCATATGTGTACCTTGTTGCTACATAAGACAGTTTATAAGCAAGTGGACAAATACAGAAAGCATTGTCTTTGAGGAGGCTCAGATATCAACAACAAAAAACCACCTAAAGCAGCTTGGGAAATGGTCACCTTGCCAAAATCAGAGGGAGTTCTTGGGGTTTTGAACATTACGACACAAAATGAAGCCTTATTGCTAAAATATCTGCATAAGTTCTTCAACAAAGCAAATATTCCTTGGGTTCATCTTATATGGGAAAAGTATTATACCAATGGTAAATTACCTAGTCATACAAAAAGGGATCCTTTTGGTGGCGAGACATCATCAAGCTACTTGACAAATTTAAAGGCTTAGTGCTAGTTACAGTTAAAGATGGTAGCACTTGTTTCCTTTGGCAAGACTTGTGGCATGATCAAATTCCATCCCAGTCTCATCCGCAGCTCTTCTCCTTTGCCAAAAACAAATATGTCTCATTACAGAAGGCTTATGAAACAACTGATTTGCAATAGTTATTTCACCTACCTCTGCCTTCACAAGCTTTTAGTGAGTTATTTCTATTAGCAGCTGACCTACAATCAATAGATCTTTCAGATGAACCTGACATTTGGACTTATATCTGGGGCAATGGTTTCTACTCGTCTTCCAAGGCTTATTGCCAATTGACTGGACACAAGGAGGTTCACCAAGTTCATAAATGGCTATGGAAGTCAAAGTGCCAAAACAAACATAAAGTCTTCTTTTGGCTTGTCTTAAAAGACAGACTCAGTACAAGAAATATCCTCAAGTGCAAACATACGATTCTCCCATCTTATTCCTGCGTGTTATGCCATCATGACAAAGAGGAAACTTTATTCCATCTTTTGCTAGAATGTCTTTTTGCGCAAGAATGCTGGATCCACTAGGCTTGTTCATGGATTTGCAGCAGGAGCCATATTCAATCCTTAGCTCCTTCGAGGATCAGTTGCAAGTACCATTCTTCATGGAAGTCATCATAATCATGAGCTGGTGCATATGGATGACAAGAAATGATTGGATCTTTAACGGCATTCAACTAACAATTCAGAGCACAATAATTCGTTTCAAGCATATATTTACTCTGGTTATTCACAGAGTAAAAGACACTTGGAAACAACCTATGTCTCAATGGCTAGATCAGAGCTTGTAATTTTTTTAATCTTCTTTGTTTCGTTCTTTGTCTCCTAATTTGGTTATTATGAACCTGTAACATACTCTAATACTTATATATATAATCAGCAGGGGAACTCCCCCTTGTTTCCTCAAAAACAAATAATTTATATGTATGGCAAGAAGAAATCCCACTAGGTGGGAGGTTGTGCGAGTTTTGCCGTGATTAATAATGATATTTTGTCACAATGAATTATCCATGGAAGAAAAATAGCCTTATCTTTCGTGAAAATTTTCTTACGTCTCCAAAAACTATGGCAAATAAGGAGTTACCAGCAGTGAGTGATGACCCTTTGTGTAGCAGACAAATACTGATCATTAAGTTCGCATGAATCCAGCAAACATTGAGAAAAAAACTTTTCGAACTCATCATGGTCACTCTGAATCTTTGGTCTTTCTGGATCTATATATATTGATAGCTGAAATGGTTTGGTTGATGCTCTCTGTTCTGCCCTGCCATGCATATAATGACCATGTCTACAAAAATTTCTTCGCCTGGGTGAGGCATGTCCTCTCCCAACAAGGGTTCCTATGCATTGGATACTTATCTAGCTGTCTTTGTTCCTATACGTAAACTGTTAAAACTAATTTCAGTCACATGTAAAATAGCATCTCCCTTTGATTTTACAGAATTCCTATGTTCTTAACAATGGATATAATTCCCCCCTTTTAATGGCCCATCAGTATGCAGCAACTAGAACCAAGTTAAAGAATCAACCAACGAAACACACATACGCACAATATGATCAGAGTACATGTGGACACCAACAGGGTGAATCCCAAATCCCAAACGGCAACAACAGGCATGCACGATCCGTTCCAGCATCCACGTCCGTCCCATATACACTTGTACCTCACCGGCCGGTTGGGTGAACGAGCTGCGAGAACACCACGCTGTTGGCAATGTCCTCCTCGTCCATGTCCTCGCTGATCAGCTCGAGCGCCGCGGCGGAGGCAGCCATGCTGTCGGCCGCAGAGACGGTGCTGCTGGCGCCCACGCTGCCCTCGTCCTCTGGCTTACCGCCGTTCTCGAAGGTGTCCTGCATCTGCAGCGCGAACTCGAGGTTCCATAGCACGTCGCCCATCGACGGCCGGTCGACGCCGTGGTCTGCCAGGCACTTCTCCGCTGTCTCCGCGTACTTCTTCAGGCAGTCCGGCGCTATCTTTCCCTTCAGCAGCGGGTCCATGATGTCCTGGAGCGTTCCCTTCCTCTGGCAGCTCATGGCGTGGTCGGCCAGGCTGACCTGCTCCCTTGGCAGGCTCGGGTTCAGCGCAGGCCGCGCACAGAGCACCTCGAAGAGCACGACGCCGAAGGAGTAGACGTCGGACTTCTCCGTGAGCTGCTGCCGCCGGAAGTATTCCGGGTCGAGGTAGCCGAAGCTTCCCTTCACCATGGTGCTGACGTGAGTCTGCATGGCTGTCGTCGGGCCAGTCTTGGACAGACCGAAGTCGGAGACCTTGGCCACCCAGTTCTCATCAACCAGAATGTTGGTCGTCTTGACGTCGCGGTGAATGATGGTGTACTTGGCGCCGGTATGGAGGTAGTGCAGGCCCCGCGCGGCACCGATGGTGATCTCGAGACGCTGCCGCCACGACAGCGCCGGCTTGCCGGTCTTGTACAGATGCTCCCGGAGCGTGCCGTGCGCCATGTAGTCGTACACGAGGATCATCTCGCCGTCGTCCTCGCAGCAGCCAATGAGCGACACGAGGTGCTTGTGCCGGAGCTTGGAGAGCATCTCGATCTCGGTCTGGAATTCCAGGACGCCCTGCTCGGACGACGGGTTGCTCCGCTTGATAGCCACCTTGGTGTCGCCGTCGACGACACCACGGTACACCTTGCCGAACCCGCCCACGCCAATCACCAGAGACTCGTCGAAGTTCTTGGTCGCCGCCTTGATCTCCGGAAACGAGAAGTGCCGGCACATGGCGGTGATGTTCGGGTTGAGCGCCGCGCTCTTGCCGCCAGACGATTTGCTGGCGTTGGTGTGCGAGTTTCCGCCGTACACCGGCAGCCATCCCGAGGAATGCGAGACGCTAGTGCCCAGCGCCCGCCTCTTCTTCGACTGGTACGCCACGACACAGATGGCCGCGACGATCCCGAAGGCCGCCGCGCCGCCAGCCGCGCCTCCAATCACCGCGGCCTTGAGGTGGTTGGGCTTGTCCTTGAACTTCCCTTGTGTCAGCTCCATCTCCGCTTCCTCGAGCATCTTGGACGGGTCGGGATTTGGGCCGGCGAGGTTGCCAGTGCTGTCGCTCATCTTGAATATCTCGAGACCGTTGAGCAGGGCGTCGTAGAACTCTGGCTTCATCGACACGGAAGGGTGCAGCGCGACCCAGAGGATCTTATCACCGGGAGTATCGGGCATGAATGTCGCGTAGTCCTTGTACACGGGCACATCCTTTTCTGTCGTCCACCCGATGACGTCGGCGTCTGCCTGAGCCGTCTTGTTGTTGATGTAGATATCGAACACCCGTTGGTTCACCTTGGTGCGAATCAGCTCGCAGAAGTGGAGCCGAACGACGTACGTGAAGTTGCTGTCCACCTCGAACACCCATGTCAGGTTGTAGTTCTGGTTCACCTTCGGGTCAGGGCCCATCGACCGGCTGTTGAGGTAGAGGCTCGACGGAGCCCCGTACTCTGCCTCGGGGGTTGGAAACTTCAGCTTATCCGTTTCATTGGCTTGGTATGTCACACCGACGGCGGCTCCGTAGAGGTAAGGCGTGTCATCGTACCAATCTCGCGATAGCCCGGAGTCGTTCGCCGGGGCGATGTACGACCCGCCGACGTTGAGCCTGTACATGGTCTGCAGGCTGCCCGCGACGGTGTCGACGGTCTGGTCGGCGAAGCCCACCATCGTGGCAGGGTCGCTGAAGATGTTCGGCATGGAGATGATCTCGATACCGTTGACGAAGGCGTAGGACGCGTTGTTCATCGCGGTCGGTGTGAAGGTGAGCGACAGCGCGCCGCCCGTCACCGGCGGCAGCGTGAACTCCCTGATGATGTATGCCTGGCTGAGCGCCTTGGCGGTGATGTACACGCTGAAGTTGCGGAGCAGCGTGATGCCGGTGGACGTGGACACCGAGAAGAAAAACTGCTCCGCGGGGAGGCCGTGGTAGGCCGCCGGGTAGAAGTGGAGCCGCAGCCAGTGCCTGTCCGTTTCGTCGACGGAGAAGTTGTATACGGTCTCCTTGGTGAACACCCGCGCTGACATGTACGGCACGGGCGACGGAAGCGACGGGTCCTGGACATCCGCGTCAGCCATGATGGATGATTTGCCGCCGTCGATGAGCCACTTGCTGTCCTGGTCGGTCATCCATTTTCTCCCGTCAGCGTCCAGGCCCTCCTTCGCCGACCCGCAGTTGACCAGTATGGACTCCGGGGGCTTGTACTTCTCTGCGGCAGCGAGAACGACCACCTCGACTGCAATGACGACGGCGAGCAAGACGCCACGACGGGCTGCCATGTCCGCCGCACCGACCAGAGTCACGGCAGCTCTATTTCGCCGGTGCAGAGGCGCGGGGAAGAGTGTTTGATTGATTAGGCCATGTGGTGTTGACCAGTCGATTTGGGAGGAAGACGAGGAGGGAGAAGAACAGAGGTTTGTACGCCTCTGCAATCTCCTCCTCCAAGGCGATGTTTGTTTGAGGGAATAAGGGGGTTGGGGGAGCTTGACCCACGGGTTAGCTAGCGGCCGTTGAAGACGGGCGCGCAAGAGCGTTTGCCGGGGAGGGCTGCGGCTTCTTCATTGAATTTGGCGCTCGTCTCTCCGGAGGAAAGTGTGGCTCAGCGCATGCCTAGGAACCTAAAATTAGGCTTGTAGGTATATATAGGTGCCAAAGCGGCAAGGCAAGCTAGCTTGCTTCCTAGTGCTGTTCCAGTAAGTCGCAGTGACCGTTGCAGAAGCCAATATCAGGGCCGGCTCGACGGTTTTGAGGGTTCTTGAGCAAATAAAAAACTATGGACCCTCAATCTAAATCTTTTTTCATTTGTAAAACAAAAATATAATAGCAGTACTAACATGAATTCTTGAAAACAATGTCAATACTCGTCGTTTTTCTTTCTTTTTCTGAGAACCCGAGACGAATCTAACTTCTAAATTGCAAAGGAAATTAAACATTTGAATAATTAGAAGTTTAAAATCCTAGAAATCTAAGATAGTAAGTTAATAACCCGGTAGGTGCTAATTGCTAATGAAGCAAGTAAAGATCCACTCACTGATCGGAGCAGTGCAAGACTAAGAGGACTTGTGGATTGGATTGATTTGCTAATCATATTTCACTATCGGAGAACTGACCTTCCATCCATGTACTTTTGTCCTGGTGAACTTTGGACCTAGGATTAAAGTGACTTTAGTTCCGGGTAATAAATGAGGCACCAAAGGCCACCGCCAGAGGGAGGAGGGGGAAGTTTTAGTCCTGGTTGTAAAGACCAACCGGGACTAAAGCCCCCCTTTAGTCCCGGTGGTAACGGCTCTAAAAAATCGCACCGACGCTTTGTCCTGGTTGGTTGGAAATTCCAACCGGAATAAAAGAACCTCCCTTTTATCATGGTTGGACAAAAGGTATAGTCCCGGTTGGAATTACCAACCAGGATAAAAGGGGGGTCGTTTGTTCCGGTTGGAATTTCCAACCAAGACAAAATCTCCTCCCCTATAAATCCAACCAACTCGAGGCTCCTCTTCCTCCCCCATTCTGAGCCACTCCACCGGAGATCGAGAGCTTCTTCCACCTCTCCATGGCGAGCAAGCAACCTTAGGGGAGGTGCTGCCCAAATTTTTTTCCTCATTTCTGTGGGGATTTCACTCATCCAAATTGTTGTGAAGGTTAAATACTTCATCCTCCCTTCATTTATTGTTATTATGCTTTTGTTTTATGCTTCTGAGAGGGCGAAAAATGAGCTTTTTAGAATGAGGGAGAATGGAGAGGATTTTTATTTATACATGTTTTTGAGCTAGAATTTAATGGATAGTTTGCATGTTATATATGATTCGTATTAGTTAAAAAAACATGATCAATATTAGGTATGGGAAAAAACTCACCTGGTCGACCGACGAGGCACCAAAGGAGCTTTCCTCACCAAGTGCATTGGCGAGGTACTAGGAATTGGCATACTTGACGAGGTAGGTGTCGGCCTGGCACCCCCGGGCCCATAGGAAGACTTGTACGAACCCACTCAAGGGAACATACCCGAAACCTACTCAGACACGAAGACTACTCTGCAGGGCACGTAGGCTTCATGGACTCCCCGAAGACTAGTCGGGTCAAAAGGAAACTACTCTTCTGAGTTACAGTAGGATAGTAAACGTACTCGACTAGGACTCATACACAATCCGACCTGTAACCCTACTCCTCCAACTATATAAGGGCGTGCAGGGATCCCCTCCGAACATCGAAGAACAAGATCAATACAATCTACACACGGGACGTAGGGTATTACGCGATCTAGCAGCCTGAACCTATCTAAATCGTGTTCCTTGTGTCACCATCAACTCCTTGATTCTCGATGACACCCACCGCACAAAACACCACCTTGGGTACTCCCTAGGCAGGTTACCGGTCTAAAACACCGACAGCTGGCGCGCCAGGTAGGGGAAATCACCAAATTTCTCCGCGCGAGATCGATGGCACCAATCATCATCAAGCCTGCTTTCGCCTTTGAGGCGGGTGCAACCTTCATCTTCAGCTCCTGGCTTTGCATCGCTGATGGTGCTGGATCCTTTCAATACTGCATCATCGGCAACCAGGAAAAGAAGCGTCTCGACGAAAACTTTCTTCATCAAGAAGCGGGAAATCTCGTCGAGGTAATCCAAAATTTCAACATCAACAACATTGAGTTCGACTATGGCTCGAACTCGACCCTGATCGGACTAGACCGCACAGGCTGACGTCCAAGTCATCCTGCAAGTTGACTTCAACTCGAAGTCGATTCCCGCTCAGATTCTGCAATGCAGCCGCGGTCCACCAAGAACTCCACACTCAAGTCCAATCCGAACTCGAGTCAGTCGAGGATTGCGACTACGACTCGGACTCCATCCAAGAGATCCCTTTATCAGGCCCAACTCAAGGCTTGGTAATTACTTCGACTCCACAAGGCAGATTTATTTGTTGTCCTGGGATGAAGCCATCGTTCCTTGCCCAAGATTACGAGTCATGCCTTGTCGCTCACATAGACAACCTCTCGTATCAAGAGGGTATCCTGCTTACTTCAACCCGCGAAGAAGGAAGCACTACGAAGATTGCAACATCAAGCTCTGGAAGCTACTACCCGGACAGAGAAATATTTGTCATCACGTCACCAAACAATGATGCGGGTGCCAGCCACCGAAAAACTCCTCAACGGGTTGCACAACTCAACGACGTTTCACAAGACGAATCGTCAGTTAATGCCCCACAAGATGAAACCTCTGAACAGAGAAATCAAAGAAGGGCACATAATGCTGCCCGAGCAGATCATGGCCGGCTACTAGCTACAAACATTCCTATCATGAACCTCGAAAGAGCATTCAATGTAGTGCAAGCTCGAGAGCACAACATTCCACTCGCAGCAATTGCCTCGATCAATCTCATATCAACTCTCATACCTCACAACTGAGATAACGAGTTAACAGCACAACTCGCGGAAAGGGGCAACGAGTTAATAGCACAACTTGCACAACAAGCTTACAAACTACTTGACAAGAAATCACCAATCCCATCTATCCCTCGCAAGTCGGCCCACCAGGATGGCAGCAGAGATGTTGCAGTCTACGGTGGCAATCACGAGGCTCCAAGAAACAGTAACAAAGTTGTCAACCAGCCAAGGCAACATAGCCAAAGGGAAAATAGAGATGAACGCGAGGCCCCAAGGCGAAACAGGGATGCAGGGAAGGCTAGCTGCACCAATTCTGCAAAGAGCCCTCGCCACCGCAGAGCTGATCGCGAAGCCTCAATCTTCAGCGACCTAAGAGAGGTAATCAATAACAACTGTCGCCGCGAACGCGAACGCGAAGACAATGACTATGATCACTTCCCCGCCTTCACCACATAGGTAATGAAGACTAAACTAGCCGAGAAGTTCAAGCCGATAGGGATCACCAAGTATGATGGCAAGCAAGATCCAGTCCAATGGCTACGATGCTACTCACTAGCAGTTAAAGCAGCTAGGGGTAATGATGATACAAAGGTCATTCACTTCCCCATATGCATGGAACCCGCGCCGTTAACATGGCTCGAGTCAATCAAGCCCAAGTCGATCGATTCGTGGGAAGACTTGATGAAGGCTTTCACTAATAATTACGCGGGCTCCATGTCTCGCCCAGGCAACAAAATTGACCTAAGCTAAGTCAAATAGAAAGAAATCAAGACACTTCGTGACTACCTACATCATTTCTTTGAAAAGAAGGCTACAATATTGACATTTTAGAAGCAGATATCATCGAGTGCTTTCAAAATGGCCTCTATGATCATCGAACATACAAGACTTTGGCAGACGTCGTCCAGCCACCGTCAAAGATCTCAAAATCATGGTGCAACAATGGGCAGATGAAGAAGACAAAGAGCGAGAGAGATTCGGCTCTCATCGCAACCGCGGTCGCGACAACAATAAAAACAATCATGATACTCGAAACAACTACTCGGCTAATCAGAACCGCAAGCGCAAACCTCACAACACTGTTGCAGCTATGTCCATCTCAAGCAAGAAAGGGTCACACAAACGCAATGATGGGCCCTCCTTCAACAAATTACTTAAGAAACAATGCCCATGGCATCCAAATAGCAAACACTCAGTGATTGATTGCTATAACATGCGCCGAGTAATGCAAGAATTACCTGCACCACCCCCTCCCGAAGACATTGGTCAGAAGAAGGACAAGGGTAAAGGTAAGGTCATCGAAGCTGATGAAGGTGAAGGAGAGTTCCAAACGACCTTTAAGATGGTCAACGTCATTTTTATTGGAATCCCGGGTACCATGTCCAGGCGGTCCAATAAGCTAGTACTTAGAGAGATTATGGCTATCGAGGCAGCAACTCCTACACCACTCAAATGGTCTGAGGTACCCATAACTTTTAGCACAAAGGACCAATGGACAAGTTCTCAGAACCAGGCCGATTCCCTCTGGTACTTGATCATGTTGTTGCAGGCTCAAGACTTACCAAAGTACTCATCGATGGCGGAAGCGGACTTAACGTCATGTTCACCAAGACACTAAGGAAAATGTGTCTCGACATCACAGACATGCTTACTCCAACAGATTCACCATTTTACGAAATTATCCCAGGCAATGCTGCCATACCTATAGGACAAGTTGCCCTACCTGTCACTTGCGGCACCAAAGAACATTATCGAACCGAGTACATTAGGTTTGAGGTTGCTGACTTTGAAACTTCTTACCACGCCATACTTGGAAGACCGGCCCTAGCCAAGTTTATGGCCATACCACACTACGTGTACCTGTACTCAAGATGCTAGGACCTAAGGGTGAGTTGACATCTTGGAGACTTGTGGCGATCGTACAAGTGTGACATGGAAGCTGTAGAAATTGCAGCGACTTCTCAAGCACCCAACCCTATGCAACAAGTCTTCATAGTATCAAAGAAACTCAGCCCCACAGAACTTGAGATCCAAGAAAACAAAACAGGATCGACTAAGGTGAAACTAGCAAGCGAGAAGGACTTCAAAATTGTCGATCTTCAGACTTGTGACTCATCCAAGACAGCCCTGATTGGAACCAGGCTAGACTCGAAATAGGAAAGCGCGCTCGTTAGTTTTCTTCAGGCTAACCACGACATATTTGCTTGGAAGCCAGCTGACATGCCTGGCGTGCCCAAGGAGCTGATTGAGCATTCATTAGACATCGACCCCAAAGATACCCCAAAAAGACAACGACTACGAAGGTTCACCCAAGATAGAAGAGATGCAATAAAAAAAGAGCTGGTCAAATTACTCGCAGCAAGGTTTATCAAGGTGGTTTTCCACCCCTAATTGGCTAGCCAACCCTGTACTCGTTCGCAAGAAGAACAATGAGTGGAGGATGTGCATCGACTACACAAACCTCAACAAGCATTGCCCAAAGGACCCCTTTGGACTACCCAGAATCGACCAAGTAGTCGACTCCACAGCTGGGTGTGCCTTGCTCTATTTTCTCAACTGCTACTCAGGCTATCATCAAATAGCCTTCAAAGAAGAACATCAAGCCAAAACAACTTTCATCACCCCGTTTGAGCATTTTGCTACAAAACAATGTCTTTTGGGCTAAAAAACGCAGGTGCGACCTATCAACGAGCCATCCAGATGTGTTTCGAGAAGCAACTACACCGCAATGTAGAAGCTTACGTAGACGATGTAGTCGTTAAAACAAAAAACCTAGATGACCTTGTCGCGGACTTAGAAGAAACCTTCGCAAGCCTACGAGCGTTCCGGTGGAAACTCAACCCTACGAAATGCATTTTCAGTGTACCTTCGGGAAAATTGCTCGGATTCATCATTAGCCACCGTGGCATTGAGGCCAACCTGGAGAAAATCTTTGCCATCACAAATATGCAAACTTCAACCAGCATCAACGATGTGTAGAAGGTTACAGGCTGCATGGCAGCCCACAATCGATTCATCTCAAGACTTGGAGAACGCGGATTACCCTTCTTCAAGTTACTCAAATGACAGGACAAGATTCAATGGATAGAGGAGGCAGACAAAGCCTTGACATAGGTTTTGGACTTCCTGTCAAAACCACTTATCCTCATGGCTCCATCTCCAAACAAGGACTTGCTCCTATACATAGCTGCTACTACTAATGTTGTCAGCACAATAGTAGTAGTTGAATGGTCTGAACCAGGGCACATCTACAAAGTTCAGAGACCCGTCTACTTTGTCAGTGAAGTACACTCAGACTCCAAAACTCGGTACCCACTGGTGTAGAAGCTACTCTATGCAATCCTGCTTACCTCATGGAAACTACGACAGTACTTTCAAGAACACAGCATATCCGTCATTATCGACTTCCTGCTCGGTGAAATCCTTCATAACAGGGATGCAACAGCTAGAATCTCCAAGTGGGCAGTAGAACTTGGTGCTTTATCTCTAGACTTCAAACCCAGAACAGCTATCAAATCCCAAGCTCTGCTCGACTTCATGGCGGAGTGGAGGGAAAACCAAGTACCAACACTAGTTAAAAGGCCAGAACATTGGGTTATGTACTTCGACGGTTCCCTCAAGCTTGAAGGCGCTGGCGTAGGAGTACTTTTGATTTCTCCAAAAGGCTCTCCAGATCTTTTGGAAGTCTCAAATAATGAAGCTGAGTACAAAGCACTTCTACAAGGTCTTTGTCTCGCAATATCACTCGGTATCAAATGAATACTGGTATATGGTGACTCGCTAGTCATCATTAACCAAGTCAATGTTGAGTGGGATCGCAACAAGGAAAACATGGACGCCTACTGCAAGGAAGTCCGCAAGCTACAGAAGAAGTTCTTAGGCCTTGAGTTTCACCATGTCATCCGCGACAACAACCTAGCTAGACATGTTATCAAAAATGGGCTCAACCCGTGTAGAAGTTTCAGCAGGCATTTTTGTACACGAGCTTCGCAAGCCTTCCATACCAGAACAAGCTGCTCCAGCAATTACCAACACAAAACCTCCAAAACCCAACCGAGAGATCATGATGAACGAAATTGACTGGAGATCACCGTTCATCAACTACATCAAAGAACAAAAGCTACCCTCGGACAAGGACCAAGCTGAACAAGTCTCGCGACGAGGCAAGAGCTATGTTCTAGTCGGAGACAAGCTCTATAGATGAAGCACATGGCAAGAGCTATGTTCTAGTCGGAGACAAGCTCTATAGATGGAGCACATCTTCAGGAATACTCATGAAATGTGTCACCCAAGAAGAAGGTCAAGAAATCTTGGAAGAAATACACAACGGAATATGTGGAAATCATGCCTCTTCACGAACGATCATAGACAAAGCTTTCAGAGCTAGCTTCTACAGGCTCATGGCACAGGCCGACGCAAAACAGCTAGTCCGCAGATGCCAAGGCTGCCAATTCTTCACCAAGCAACAGCATGTCCCCGCCTACAAGCTCATCACAATACCTCCAACATGACCCTTTGCATGCTCGGGGCTTGACATATTGGTCCACTTGCAACTATGCCAGGAGGATTCAATTGAGTACTCGTAGCCATTGACAAGTTCACCAAGTTGATTGAAGTCAAACCCGTCACGTGCCCAAAGGCAGATTGAGTCCTAGACTTCCTGGACGAGATCATACATCACTACAGGTTCCCCAACAGGATCATCACTGATTTAGGATCCAACTTCAACAAACACATCTTCTGAGAATACTACGAGAACAGTAGAATTGATGTACGATATGTCTCTATCGCTCACCCAAGGGCCAATGGCCAAGTCGAGCATGCCAACAGCATGTTACTCGAACCTCTCAAGAAAAGACTGCATGACATCGGCAACACGAAAGGAGGCAAATGGCTCAAAGCACTACCTAATGTTCTTTGGGGACTATGTACTCAACCATGCAAGCCTACTACGCACTCTCCCTACTTCCTTGTATATGGGTCAAAGGCCATCCTCCCTAGAGACATCACATGGCAATCTCCCGCAGTTGAGCAATATGACGAAGGGGCATCAGAGGAAACAAGGCGCCTAGACCTGGACAGTCTAGAAGAAACAAGATGTGCAGCACTGGTTCAGTTAGCAAGATATCTCGATGAGCTACGACGCTATCACAACCGTAATATCAAGGAACGTTTCTTTAACGTGGGTGACATGGTCCTCAAACACATTTCAAGACACATCAGGGCTGCACAAACTCAAGTTGCCATGGGAAGGTCCTTACGTCATATCTAAGGTCACAAGGCCTGGATCGTACCGACTACAGGAACTCTCAGGCGAAGAAGTACCATACTCTTGGAACATAGAGCATCTGTGTCGCTACTACCCGTAGCAGATTACTAGACATGTACTCGGGTCTTCACCCACAATTTATTAAACAAAAAAGTTCTTTGGCAATCACTAACTATCTTTGCCTCCGCTCGGCTATTCATAGCCACTCGAGCTCTTCAGCTCTGCGAGCCCCAGCGCTCCGCCTT
The DNA here is from genome assembly GCF_000263155.2 of Setaria italica. Taxonomy (NCBI): domain Eukaryota; kingdom Viridiplantae; phylum Streptophyta; class Magnoliopsida; order Poales; family Poaceae; genus Setaria; species Setaria italica. The sequence continues at coordinate 29,998,896 of NC_028452.1, forward strand.
CGACTTGATTCCATCAAGTCTCTTTGAGTCATCACAACTGATCAGCTATTCACAGCCACTCGAGCTCTTCAGCTCTGCGAGCCCCAGCGCTCCGCCTTCAACTTGATTCCACCAAGTCTCTTCGAGTTATCACAACTCTTCCGCTATTCACAGCCACTCAAGCTCTTCAGCTCTGCGAGCCCTAGAGCTCCGCCTTCAACTTGATTCCATCAAGTCTCTTCGAGTTATCACAACTTGTCGGCTATTCACAGCCACTTGAGCTCTTCAGCTCTGCAAGCCCTAGCGCTCCGCCTTCGACTTGATTCCACCAAGTCTCGTCGAGTTATCACAACTCATCGGCTATTCATAGCCACTCGAGCTTTTCAGCTGTGCAAGCCCTAGCGCTCTGCTCTTGACTTGATTTCATCAAGTCTCTTTGAGTTATCATAACTCATCAGCTATTCACAGCCACTCGAGCTCTTCAGCTCTATGAACTGCAGTGCTTTGCTCTGGACTTGTTTTCATCATGTCTCTTCGAGTTATCACAACTCGGTGGCTATTCACAACCACTCAAGCTCTTCAACTCTACGAGTTTCAATGCTCTCTCACTGACTCGTCTCTATAAGACTAAGCGGTTTCACAAAGCCACGACTCACTGTGCTACAAAGCTCCATGATAACAAGCCACAACAATGGTGCTAGTCACTTGTTCTTCAAAGGCACAAGACTGCTGCAACCATCGGTTAAGGATTATTCAAACTCACTTCATACTTGCATTTTTTTCATTAACGAAACTCCACAGGATTACAATCGACTACCCAATGAAGTTGGGGTATAAAAAATACAACACAATTGCACAACAACGACTGCAAGAAACTACCTACTTGCAGTTAGAATAGAAGTCCTAGGCTTTTACTATATCACAAGGATACACGAGCCTGTGACTGCTCCACTACCAAGGTGCAAGTAGTGTCAAAAGGCAGGACCTGCACACAAGGAAGCTGTGCAATACGCAACTGTACTCCTTCACCGCCACTCCCTCGATGGCGAAAGGATGAATACCCAACGCAGGATCAGAAAGAAAAGCACCAGCAAGACGAAGTGCACTCCTTGAAGCTGCTCCATGGACAGCTTCAGTGCACAGGTCCTTATCGTATGCCACACCTCCACCTCTAATCAGGGAGCCGGATCGTGAAGCTTATCATCCTTCACCCGTGAGTTCCAGTACAGACTGAGCTGGATCACGAGTTGCAAGATGAGGCACGTGGCAAACCCTCCTACGAGGACTCTTCTAGCACCGGGACACTCATCGGAACCTCTTTACTATCAAACAACAGCAACCTGAAGCAAGTCATCGCTATACTGAAGGGCATGCCCCGATCGGTTACCCAGGGGCTCATTTATAGCCGAAGGGCTGCAACTGCCAACTACTCGCAGTTACTGCTCGCTCGTGACGAACAGCCTGAGACACTAACAAGGGTCAGACACACAACTTAACTCCACCCATGTAACCGCACTGAGCATAACAAACAAAAGTGAACAGTGTACCCTTGCACCCTCTCAAGTATATGGAAATAATAGCTACAGTACCCTCACCAGCAACTCCAATAATTGAAGAATACACTGGATACTACGACTAATCGATTACTCGAATTTGTTTTCCCGACTATTAGGTCAATGAACAAAGATCACTGATCATAATCATAATTTAAATTTTTTGATAGAGCAAGATTTACAAGACTTGTTCGAGTACACCCACAAGTGTTCAACGAAAAATACAACACGAGTTGAAATGACTAGGGTTCCTCCAAGGATATGAACTCGGTCATCCTTGCCGCAATGGGCTCAGCCTCCTCAAGATACTGCGCATAGGCATCCTCTGTGCAGTTCCGGGCAATTACTGTTGGAGGTATGCCCTAGAGGCAATCATAGAGATGATGATATTCCATTGTATCCATATTTCATATTGTGTTCCTTGAATATCCATTAAAGGCTATTTGAATTGATTTGCAATTATGTGAATTGTTTGTGAAACTCTTTACTTGTATGGTTATTCTAAAAGTTGTCCCTAGTCATAGTTCATATGAGGACACACAAGAATATTAGACTAGCACATGTATTACTTGATGACTATATTTCACAAGTCATGGACATGGAGATGTCAAACTAATAATGTGGGCACGTGTAGAGACATGTGCTAGGACTGACCCAACACGAGTTACATAGTTCTCTCTTTACACAACGTGTACGCTTGTCCTTAGACCTAAGATTGTCGCATATAGTCAAGATGTGGATCGACTTACTTAGGGGCTATCAAATGCTACACCGTAACTAGGTAGTTATAAAGGTAGCTTTTGGGTTTGTCAACAAGTATGCTGTGAGGCATGGTAAGTCAAGACGAAATTTGCCCCTCTCTATTTGAGAGAGATATCTCTAGGCTCCTCGAGTGATCGGATCCGAAAATGCATGGCCATGCTACGTGAGGTTAAGAGTTAACCTAGAAAGGGATTCTGAATCACAGCATCGAGAAAGAGTGGTTGGCTTGGAGCTAGACCAAATATCATGAGGCAAGGGAATAACATGTACGTGATGTTGTGATGGTTCGTCTGATATGATCTTCATGTCCATATAGGAGTTGGCACGTCTCACTAGAGGCCGCTACCGACTATCTAGCGAGTTGGAGTACTCGCGCCATGTCTATACGTATACGAACCTATATGGTCCCACAGTTAAGGGGCTGGAGGCCTAAAGAGGATTTGATCTGAATTGGACCAGGTTTAGGAGTACTAATGGGCCTCGGACCCAGAGGCCCGTTAGGAACCTCTATATATTGAGGGGTGGGGGGCGCGCTGTTGGGATACGAGGTAGGCTACACTAGCGTAAATCAAAATTTCTACCCGCGTATAACCAGGAAGAACTGCCGTATAAGGATCACGGGATTACCACTCGACGCACTACTGGTGCGGAAGATGTAGATATGCGTCGATGCAGTGAAGACGATCACGTAGTCGTACGTAGTCGATCAACGTAGTCGTACGTAGTCGATCACGTCACGTCCAGCAGCTCCCACGTGTAGCAAGATCGCCTCCGGTGCCGCGGCTCGTCGCGGCTCGTCGGCGGCTCGTCGATGGCTCGTCCAAGTGCTGCAGGCGCAACACCTCCAAGGTATCCACACGTGCAGGGAGGAAGCGTCGCAAGCCGGACTGCTAGATCCGCGAGTTGCAACAGGTGAGGGCGTGGGAGGCGCGGCAGATGTGTTTCGCCAAAAGGTGTAAACCCTAGGGCGCCCCCACCCCTCTATTTATAGAGGTTCCTGATGGGCCTCTGGATCCGAGGCCCATTAGTACTCCTAAACCTAATCCAACTCGGATCAGATCAGAATTGGGCTTCCAGCCCCTTAAGTGTGTGACCCTATGGGTTCGGATACGTATAGACATGGCCCGAGTACTCCTACTCGGCCCAATAGTCGGTAGCGGCCTCTAGCAAGACGTGCCAACTCCTATATGCACACGAAGATCATATCAGACGAACCATCACAATATAATATACATGCTATTCCCTTTGCCTCACGATATTTGGTCTAGCTTCAAGCCGACCGCTCTTTCTCGATCCTGTAATTCGGAATCCCTTTGTAGGTTAACTCTTAACCATACGTAGCATGGCCATGCATTTTCGGATCCGATCACTCGAGGGGCCCAGAGATATCACTCTCAATCAGAGAGGGGCAAATCCCATCTTGATTGACCATGTCTCATAGTATGCTTCTTGACAAACCCGAAAGCTACCTTTATAACTACCCTGTTACGGCGTAGCGTTTGATAGCCCCTAAGTAGGTCGATCCACATCTAGAATACATGCGACAATCTCAGGTCTAAGGACAAAGTGTATATGTTGTTTAAAGAGAGAACTACTTCTCGTGTTGGGTCAGTCCTAGCACATGTCTCCACATGTGTCCACATTATTAGTTCAACATCTCCATGTCCATGACTTGTGAAACATAGTCATCAACTAATACATGTGCTAGTCTAATATTCATGTGTGTCCTCACATGAACTCCGACTAGGGACAACTTTAGAATAACCATACAAGTAAAGAGTTTCACATACAATTCACATAATTGCAAATCAATTCAAGTAGCCTTCAATGGATATTCAATGAACACAACATACAAATCATGGATACAAATGGAATATCATCATCTCTATGATTGCCTCTAGGGCATACCTCCAACACGCGCTAGGGTTTACCCCTTTTTGGCCGAACCACAGCTGCGCCCGTTCCCACTCCCTCACCTTTGTTGCAACACGCAGACCTAGCAGCCTGGCTTGCGACACTTCCTCCCCGCACATGTAGATACCTTGGAGGTGTTGCATCTGCAGCACTTGGACGAGCTGCCGCGCGAGAGCTCCGATGAGGAACCCGACGAGCCGACGAGGAGCCGACGAAGAGCCTGACGAGCCGCGGCACAAGGAGGGCGTCACTGCACGTGGACGAGCTGCTGAGGAGCTCCTCGACGTTGACATGTTCGACTACACTGCGTTCGACAGGCACAAGTCTGAAACCTTTGAAAAGTTCAAGGAATTTCAAAATGAAGTTGAAAATCAGCATGGCAAGAAAATTAAGGCCTTACGATCTGATTGCGGAGGCGAGTATTTGAGCCACGAGTTTAGCAATCATCTGAGGAGCTACAGAATTGTTCCACAGCTTACGCCACCTGGAACACCTTAGAGAAATGGTGTATCCGAGCGACATAATCGAACCTTGTTGGACATGGTTTGATCAATGATGAGCCAGTCGCATCTACCGTTATCATTTTGGGGATACGCTCTAGAAACAGCAGCTTTCACACTTAATAGGGTACCGTCTAAATTCGTAGTTAAGACACCATATGAGATGTGGACTGGAAAGACTCCCAGTTTGTCTTTTCTAAAGATTTGGAGATGTAAAGTATTTGTCAAGCGACTTCAGTCGGACAAGATTACACCCAAGTTGGATAAGTACATTTTCGTGGGATATCGAAAGGAAACTTAAGATACTATTTCTACAACCGATTAGAGGGCAAAATGTTTGTCGCTCGGAACGGTGTTTTTTTAGAGAAAAAGTTTCTCAAATGGGAGAAGAGTGGAAAGATAGTGCATCTTGAAGAAGTTCGGGATGAGCCAATCGAGCAAGAATCAACGAGTGATGCTAATGTAGCGGAACAAGTTGAGGTACTCATGGCAAGAGAAGCACCGCCACAACCACGGCAAGGCTCCACAAAATACAGGAAATATTATTGTTGGACAATGATGAGCCTGCGACATATGCAGAAGCAATGATGGACCTAGATTCCGTAAAATGGCAGAGTGTCATGCAATCTGAAATAGAGTCCATGGGAGACAATCAAGTTTGGAACTTGGTTGACCCGCCTAATGGTGTTAAAGCCATAGAGTGCAAATGGATCTATAAAAGGAAGAGAGATATGGATGGAAATTTTCACATCTATAATGCACGACTTGTCGCAAAAGGTTTTCGACAAGTTCAAGGAGTTGAGTACGGCAAGACCTTCTCGCCCATAGTGGTGCTTAAATCTATTCGGATTATTCTAGCTATAGTTGCATATTTCGATTATGAAATATTGCAGATGGATGTCAAGACAGCTTTCCTAAATGGAAATCTAACTGAGGACGTGTATATGATGCATGCCGAGGGTTTTGTCGATCCAAACAATGCTTGAAAGGTGTGCAAACTTCAGAAATCCATTTATGGGTTGAAGCAAGCATCTAGGAGTTGGAACATTTGTTTTGATGAAGTTGTCAAAGGGTTGGGCTTCATTACGAACAAAGAAGAGGCTTGTGTTTACAAGAAGGTTAGTGGGAGCTCTGCAGTAATTCTAATCTTATATGTGGATGACATATTACTGATTGGAAATAACATTCCTATGCTTGAGTCCGTAAAGACTTCACTGAAAAATAGTTTTTCGATGAAGGTTTTAGGGGAAGCAGCATATATTCTGGGCGTCAAAATCTATAGAGATAGATCGAGAAGGCTTATAGGATTAAGACAAGATACTTACATTGACAAAGTGTTGAAACGGTTCAGCATGGAAGAGGCAAAGAAAGGGTTCTTGCCTATGTCACATGGCATACACCTTAGCAAGAATCAGTGTCCTTCGACCACTGATGAGCGGGATCACATGAATAGAGTGAAATATGCTTCGGCTATCGGATCTATCATGTATGCAATGATAAGTACTCACCCAGATGTTTCATATGCGCTAAGTATGACAAGCAGACACCAGTCTGATCTGGGTGAGAGTTACTGGACGGCGGTGAAAAACATTCTTAACTACTTTGGAAGGACTAAAGATATGTTCCTCATCTATGGAGGTGAGGAGGAGCTCATTGAAATAGGTTACACCGATGCTAGTTTCCAAACTAACAGAGAGGATTCAAAATCACAATCAGGATTTATGTTTACGCTAAATGGTGGTGCTGTTAGTTGGAAGAGTTCCAAGCAGGAGATGATGGCTGATTCTACGACAGAAGCCGAGTACATCACGGCTTTAGAAGCCATGAGGGAGGGTGTTTGGATAAGAAATTTCCTTATTGATCTTGGTGTGTTTTCGAATGTGTCTAGCCCATTGAATCTCTACTGTGATAATAATGGGGCTCTTGTGCAAGCAAAGGAGCCAAGGACTCACCAGAAGAACAAACACGTAATACGACGATTTCATCTCATTCGAGACATCATTAACCGAGGCGAGATCAAGATATGCAAAATACACACATATTTAAATATTTCTGATCATTTGAGAAAGCCTCTTTCGCAGTCTAAGCATGATGTGCAAATAAAAGCTATGGGTATTAGATATCTTCTAGTTTAACTCTAGTGCAAGTGGAAGAGTGTTGGAGGTATGCCCTAGAGGCAATCATAGAGATGATGATATTCCATTGTATCCATATTTTATATTGTGTTCCTTGAATATCCTTTAAAGGCTACTTGAATTGATTTGCAATTATGTGAATTGTATGTGAAACTCTTTACTTATATGGTTATTCTAAAAGTTGTCCCTAGTCGGAGTTCATGTGAGGACACACATGAATATTACACTAGTACATGTATTAGTTGATGACTATGTTTCACATGAGTCACTGCCTAAATAAGAATTCTTGAGCGTCGAACACATGGACATGGAGATGTCAAACTAATAATGTGGGCATGTCTAGAGACATGTGCTAGAACTGACCCAACGCAAGTTACATAGTTCTCTCTTTACAAAATATGTACGCTTTGTCCTTAGACCTGAGATTGTTGCATGTACTCAAGATATGGATCGACTTACTTAGGGGCTATCAAACGCTACACCATAACTGGGTAGTTGTAAAGGTAGCTTTCGGGTTTGTCAAGAAGCATGTTATGAGGCATGGTCAGTCAAGATGGAATTTGCCCCTCTATTTGAGAGAGATATTTCTAGACCCCTCGAGTGATCGGATCCGGAAATGCATGGCCATGCTACGTGTCACACCCGATTTTAAGGACAAAATCGAGTGCATTAAATACATGTGCGCCAGGATCAAGTTACACACATGTACGACAATAGTGAATAGCAAAGACAGTGCTAAATCGAATAAAGAGAGTATTAACCATTATTACATGACCGAATGTCTCACATAAACCACAAAGTCTAATTATTACGCAGCGGAACTCCAAAGACGACGACAACTCCACAGGCAGCTGACTGAAGAAATGTACGCCTAGAACTCCTCGAAGTCGTGTAGATACTCCTCTTCCCAATTAACTTGGTCTGAACAGCGGTTTTGCAAGGGTGAGTACACTTATGGTTGGTACTCAACAAGTCGTGGGGAATAGTGTAGTGTAAGGCTAATTCAAGGTATGGCTAAGTCATAATTAGCAGTCGCTTTTAATTAAGTTGGTCAAGTTTTATTAGCAATTAACTAAGTATAAGTTTATACCACCCGAAATTAAACATGAACATAAAGTAAACAACAAATGCATGAAATGATAACAAGTTAAGTCCATCTTCCGATAATATTATCATGTGAGGGTCCAGGCCGCTCTTAACCGTGAGCACGGCTGATCGATCAGTTTAACACTCTGCAGAGGTGGCACATCTTTACCCACAAGTCGCGTAAAAGTTCAAAAGAACTTTGGACCCAACCATGCGATGCTAGCTAGGCACCATACCACACTTCCGAGGTGTGATTGCATAGGGACGCTACGAGGCCTTTACAAAGATTCGCTAGCAATGTGGTAACCCGCTAAGGTTTCAGGTCGAAGCGAAACATAGCAGTCCCCTAGAGGGCATAGTGTCTTAGCCAAGCCCACTTCCCAAGAGAGCGAGTGCTATATCCCATCAACGCCTCCCCTCTTGCCCTTTCGGTAAGATTACCCCAAACTAGAGTTTCTAATTAATCAGCCAAGACCAGAGCCATTTAGTCTTGTGGTAGCACTGTTTTCCTGGGTGGTCGCTCCATGTTCCGATTAACAAATAATGATCTTATCTTAATGAAAGGTATAACAGAAGTAAATCAAGATTAAGCATTGTGCGTAGTTAAACCACCATGTACCAAGTAAGCACTAAGCATGAGCTACCCAGCATAAAGTAAACCGGTTGGTCAAGGCAAAGGTAAATCAATCTAGGCGAACCTTAATTGGGACCCATCAATTTAATCTTAACATGTGCATAGCATAAATATTGAGTACGAGAAAGTAAAGGTGTATAGGACAAAAAGGTAGTGATCAAGGACACGACTTGCCTTCTTGGCCTTGCTCCTGCTGTTCGTACTCCTCGAAGGCTTGATCGGCAACTCCCTCGAACTGCGGGGCGTCTACACGCGTCACACGAGCACATACAAGCAAACATGGGCAAAAAGTAAGAAAACAGTACACCAAACATAATTAAACAGAGAAAATAAGCTTGAAAAGATGATCTAAGCTTTAAAACGAACACGCAGATATAAAGAACGCGAAAAACGGAGTTAAGATGCAAAAGATATGATTAAAACAAGATCCAGGGACTTTTCTGTGAGAAAAACAAAACTTTTAGGGCCTATCCGTGAAAATCGAGGGCTTATACATAATTATGCGTATAAACCGAGGGTCTGACGCGTAAAAACAACAAATCCGGGCGGGTTGATTTCTGGAAAGCGCAAGGGTTAAACCGAAAAATGCGAGGGCAGATCTGTAAATATTTTCAACGTGATCTGGACCGCGGGTTGATTTGCGGAAAAACAGGGGCTTAAGTGCAAAAGCGGCACGGCGCGGCGTAGTTGACCGGTACGCGGTCTGATTTGACTCGCGATTGACCGTCGGATCTTGATCCGACGGCTGCGGTCGACGACGACTCGCGGGCGGCGGCGAAAAAAGAAAAGCCGGCGACGGCGAGCGGCGGCGCGCGATGGCGAGCGGCGGCGGGTCGCCGGAGTTGGCCGAAACAGCGCTCCGGGGCACCGTTTGACGCGCGGACTTCACCAGAAGAAAGAGGAGGGCGCGGCGATCCCGTTTTGGGGATCCTTGTTGACGGGTGCTCACCGGAGGCGGTGAACGATGGCGGGGAAGAGGCGGCGGCGCTAGGAGCTCGGGCGGCTAGGGTTTCGGGTGAGCTGCGGCGCTGGTGTTTGGAGGAGGAGACCGGGAGGAGGCGGCGGCTTTTATAGGCGCTAGGAGATAGCGCCGGTGCGGGAGTCGGAGCGGATGGAGACCGGGGCAGAGAAGGCGCGCGGCGGTTGCGGAGTTCCGGCCGGATTCGGCCGGAGGAGGAAGAAGGCGGGTGGGGTCCACCCGTCAGCGGCGCGGGCGGCAGGCGGGCCGGAGCGGCTGTTGGGCCGGCGCACGGTGCGCGGGCCGCGCGGAGGAGCGGATGGGTGGAGCGGCCGAGCGGAGCTGGGCCGTTGCAGCGGGAGCTGGGCCGCGGAGTGAAAACGGAGGGGGTGAAGCGGCGGGCCGCGGCAGCGGGAAGCTGGGCCGCGCGGAGGAAAAAGAGGAGGAGGCCGGCGGCGGTGGAGCAGGCTGGGGCTGCGGCTCGACTGGGCCAAAAGAAAAAGAAAGAGGAAGAGAAGAAGGTTTCGGCCCAGGGGAAAGAAGAAGAAAGAAGAAAAAGGAAAATGGTTTTGGAATTTTTTGAATTCAAATCTGAAATTCAAAATTTGATTCAAACTCAAGCAACCAAAAATTATGCTCCAGCATGAATGCACAAATAAATCCTATGATGAATTAATTGAATTAAAGAAAATGAAATTAAATGCCTAGAATTCAAATAACACCCTAATTTGAGCATATTTTAATTAATTTGAATTATTTAAAATTTTGGGTGTTACACTACGTGAGGTTAAGAGTTAACCTAGAAAGGGATTCCGAATCATAGCATCGAGAAAGAGAGGTCGGCTTGGAGCTAGACCAAATATCGTGAGGCAAAGAGAATAGAATGTACGTGATGTTGTGATGGTTCGTATGATATGATCTTCGTGTGTGTATAGGAGTTGGCACGTCTTGCTAAAGGCCGCTACCGACTATTGGGTGAGTAGGAGTACTCACACCATGTCTATACGTATACGAACCTATAGGGTCACACACTTAAGGGGTTGGAAGCCTAATGAGGTTTTGATCTGAATTGGACCAGGTTTAGGAGTACTAATGGACCTCGGACCCAGAGGCCTGTTAGGAACCCCTATATATTGAGGGGTGGGGGCGGCCCTAGGGTTTACTCCTTTTTGGACGAACCACAGCCACGCCCCTTCCCATGCCCTCACCTTTGTTGCAACTCACGGACCTAGCAGTCTGTCTTGCGACGCTTACTCCTCTCATGTGTGGATACCTTGGAGGTGTTGCATCTGCAGCACTTGGATAAGCCGCCGCATGAGAGCTTCAATGAGGAACCTGACAAGCCGACAAGGAGTTGATGACAAGCCTGATGAGCCACAGCACGAGGAGGGCATCGCTGCACGTGGACGAGCTGCGGACGAGCTGCTCGACGTCGACATTTTTGACTACACTGTGTCAATGTGTGATCGACTTCGCTGCCTGGATGCATTTTTACAACTTCCGCACCTGTGCGTCGAGTGGTAATCCTGTGATCTATAGCAGCAGTTATTCCTAGTTTACGCGGTAGAAAAAATTTGTTTTGCGCTAGCATTGCCTACCTCATATCCCAACAATTCCATCTCCAGCTGCCGACAAGTTTGGCCTCCAGTAATTCGACTTGACGACTGCAAGGACTTGCTTGTAGACAGCCTTGCACAGTCCAACAACTCTACCCGGGGCAGCTCTTAGTCTCTCAACTATCGAGCAAGGCTCAACATAATCTTCAGGTGGAGCGATAGGGTTGACTACGTCCTGAGCAGCACTTGCCAACTCTTCGAGATCACCCTCCAGCTTGTCCTGATCGAGTACCCAGGGGCTTATTTATAGCCGAAGGGTTGCAACTGCTAACTACTCATAGTTACTGCTTGCTCGTGACAAACAGCCTGAAATGCTGACAAGGGCCAGATAGATGCCTTAACTCCACGCATGTGACCGCACTGAAGCACAACGGATAAAAGTGAGCAGTGTACCTGTGCACCCTCTCAAGTGCAAAGCAATAATAGCCACATTACCCACAAAAGCAACTCCAATAATAGCCACATTACCCACAAAAGCAACTCCAATAATAGCCACATTACCCACAAAAGCAACTCCAACAATAGCCACATTACCCACAAGAAAAAATCATGGTTAAACTACTGGGTACAAGGGAGCTCCCCTTCAAAAGCATCTCTACTCGAGTAACATACTTGTTGCGCCGACTTCGCCTGCTCCTGCCGCAACAACCAGTGCCAAGGCATCAGCACCAATCGCGCCCACATTCGACACAACTTGAGCCACTGTAGGTGGCACAACTCCAGAACTCTCGAGGAATGTATGGTCCTCCACCAAGTGGATGACCTCCTGCAACATAGATATAGTAGCACCTACGGACTTGCGTCTTCGATCTCAGGTTCATCATCAATAGTCAAATCGACTATGGGCCCAGAAATGGTAGTTGACGTACCAGCCCCAACCTCTGCCTCCACCTTGATGGGAATAATGTCTTCGGCATCCCTGGATCGATCAAGTCACAAGATTATCACTCGGCTACAGAGTACAAAAATCATCAAACAAAAGAAAAGGCTACACAAGTTCTTACTGGGCTGATCATGGTGGTAGACGAACATGCCTTTTTTCGACTACCACCGGCTGGATACTCGGCATCGGCTCCATAGGGGCCATGGGAGGAAAGTCCTCCACTCTTTCACCATGTTCTAACAGAACCAATGTTGAGACTACGTACGCACGACTACCAGAACAGATCGCGTACTCACCACCGGTAATATCCTTAGGCAACGAGGTTTCAGTAGCCACTTTCGGTGTCTTCACAGCATCCGCCACCTCAGAAGCTGTGGCCTCATCACCTAATGGGTTAGTAGCCAGCTCCCAACTCAGGGGCTACTAGCTCGGGGGCTACCTGCTCGGGGGCTACTAACCCTGAGTTTAATGGCGCCTCCTCCACGGGTGGCTCTTCAACGGCCATGACACTTGCAGCTGCATCTCTGGCAATCATGACTACTTCAGCAGAAGTAGCCTCGTCATTGCCAAAAGTCAAGTTGGCGGCCTTTTCAACACACAGACTAATATCGTCAGTATTCTGTGAGTAATATGACTAAGTCAACAAGAAACTCAAAGTACTCAAACAATTACAATGTGCGACTACGCACCTTGGTACCTTACGACCCCTCAGGGGTCAAACCCAAAGAAGTCACAGCATGCTGAGTAACGGGTTTCTTCCGCACTACTTGACGTCTCTTAGCCGGAGAAGCAGGAGGCGCATCTTCAGTTTTACCCTCGGCTACCTCCTTATCCTCGAAAGGCGTGGTCAAGAAACCAGCCAGCACCCGAGACTACAAACCACAAGATAAAATTGTTACTCGGAAAGTACTACTTGTCAACAAAATCAACAAACTACATCTTCGACTACACAAAATGAACAAGAAAAGCAAAAATACCTCTGTTGGTCCATACCAACCGTTGAACTGCCGAAGGACTCCTGGGAGTACTGGCACTCCTTGATAGTTCTTGAAGAACTTACCCAACAATGCCTCCACATCATCGTCGGATACATCTTCAGAGGACATACGCGACGGGTCATCAAAACACGTATACTTGAAGCCCCTGTGAGCACGCTGCTGCAGGGGCTGAACTCTGCGCTTGAGGAAACTGGTGGCCACATTGATCCCAGTTAACCCCAAAGTTCTCAACTCGGCAATCTGCGCCAACAAATCGATGATCTCACGGGTATCGTTAGGCTCGGTCACCAAGTTGTCCGCATGTTTTGGAGCATGGTTGGTGACTATTGGCAAGATAGGATCATGGTTGCCAACATAAAACCACCTCTTCTTCCAATCACCATGGGAATCAGGCAAATCATACTCGAGATACGCACCCGAGTTCCTCAACTGAAACCCAGCTCCTCCAAAGACTTATGTCCTAGTCGCACTGGGTTGTGGTTTACACTGGAACAATTTCCTAAACAAGTCCAGACTAGGCAAAACACCCAAGTATAGTTCACACAAGTGTACAAAGATAGCAATATGCAGCACACCATTCGGATTCCAATAGACTAGCTGAAGATTATAATACTTGAGAATACCTTTGAAGAAGTCAGAGGTAGGCACTTCCAGGCCTCTCTCGACAAAGTGAGCCAGCATCACTATCTCCTTAGGGTGTTTTTTGAATTGCCAAGCATTTCCGTATGCGGGCCTCCACTCAAGCTCCACCTTTGGTTGGAGAAGCTTTGCATCAACCAAGGCCTGAACTGCTGGCTCCTTCATCACAAAATGCTGCCTGGTGACCCTAGGAGGTGGCGGTGCAGTCTGGTTCATCAGGCCACACTTGGGTGCCGGCAACTCAGGCTCCTTGCCCTACTTGGATCTGTATCTCAACTTGCTGGTGGTCGTGGCCTCCCCTGAATCTTCTCAGGTTTCTTGCCCATCTTCTTGGTACACATCTACTAATCTTCAGGAAAAAAGGGGGTGAAGAAGGACGCAGCAATGTCTATTCGAAAGATCTGGCAGGGAAATAATGGCAGCAATGGTCCAAACAGGAGCAGCGGCGCTAGGGTTGCAAAAAGGGCACAAATTGCAGATCTGCTGAAACGGGCATGCCAATAATTAGCGCTGCGCCCCCTATTATATTAACAAAATTTTTGGATTCCACCCGTTAATCAAGCTACGGACAGATATGACTCAGATTTACCACCATATAGTGTCCAACGGCTACTCTAACCAAGACATTGATCCCTTCACCAACTACAAGTAGTCTCCTAAGTGCTCGGGGGCTGCGTATACCGTACCCATTGGATAAAAGCTTTCTTTTTCTAAAGACTAAGATAAGTCAAAGCGAAATTACAAGTTTGATCCTCAGCCTGATTCTTCGATTGAACCTAAGGCTCGAGGCCTAGTCCATATGGAGTGCGATTTTCATCGCACTACCATATAAAAAAGTTTCAAGACAAATACTACTCGAAGCAAACATCGGGAACTGCTAAGAGTACCTTCTAGTCATGCGACAGCTCTAGTACTCGAAGGTTGGCCGCAACGAAAAGTACTCAAGCACCAGGAGGACCTCAGGCGACATCTTCAAGTACTCGAAACTGTTCCTCTCGACTACAAAGTACTCGGGGGCTTGTGGGCTAGGCACCCCCGGGCCCGCCGGAAGACTTGTACGGACCCACTCAAGGGAACGTACCTGGAACCTACTCGGACACGAAGACTACTCTGTAGGCCGCATAGTCTTCATGGACTCCCTGAAGACTAGTCGAGTCAAAAGGAAACTACTCTACCGAGTTATAGTAGGACTGTAAACGTACTCGACTAGGACTCATACACAACCTGCCCTGTAACCCTGCTCCCTTGACTATATAAGGGCGGGCAGGTGTCGGGGATACATCCCTGTTACCCGCAAGGAAGGAAGAAGTCACACTCCTACTAGGATTCCCCTGTAATCCGACTAGGACTAGTCCCGAGTACTCCTACTAGGACTCCTCCTTGTAATCTCACTAGTACTCTGCCCCCTGGAGTATATAAAGGAGGGCAGGGGTACCTAGCTCGGCAGGTCAGACCTCAAGGTCATACCTGAACACCCAAGCCCAGGACACCCAAGAACACCTCTAGATCATCAATTCCCAAGATCAATACAAACCAACACACAGGACGTAGGGTCGCCACAAACGTAGCAGGAGAACTACTTCTTAGTCTTATCTTGTGGCCTCATTTCCTTGCCTGCAATCAGCAATCCCAATTCCATGAGTGCCATTAGTCTTCCAAATTGCCTACTTGCGCCACTATTAATTACGA
>NC_028452.1:30014341-30016456 GCF_000263155.2 Setaria italica
GTGTTGCCTATTTGGGTAAAAGTTAGGAAGGAACAAAAGTGGAGGGAGATTAGGAAATGGGAGAGTGATGCCCAGAAATAGGGAAACAATGACAATCAGAAATGGTGAAAGTAGATTTTGAGGGAGAATAAGAGTTTCGCCACAGTCTGCAAACCGAGGAGGTCAACCTTGTTCACCAGGAGTAGGTTAAAAAGTGCATGTACTCTGGTTAAGTTATGGGTTTGAGCAGGGTCGGGACTGACAAGTAGTGTGCCTTCCTTCCTTGCGGGTACTGGGGATGTATCCCCGACAAGCCCCCGAGCGCTTCATAGTTGAATGCAGCAGTCTTCGAGTAGTCTTGAGATATTCGCCGAGTAGTCTTGGTGCTCTTCGAGTACTTTGTCAGGCTGAATCTTTCAATGCTTCTCAAAGCTGCCATGAGCCTATGGTGTGCTCAAAGTCTTGATCAACATGATATTGTAGTCTTCATGTATGGAGGGTGGCGAAAGTCGCACTCCATATGGAGTAGCCCCCGAGCCTTAGGTTGAATCGTAGAATCAGGCTGAGGGTCAAAATCTTGAATCTTCCTCTTTCGACTTGAAAAAATCAATTGTTGGGTGTAGCTTATCAGCCCCCAAGCCTTGGATTGATTGAATAATCAACCCGAGGGTCTTGAATCTTCACTTAGGTCATCATTCGAGTAGTCTTGCGGCGTCCAGCCCTCGAGCTTATACGCCAGGTAAGTCGTTGGAGCCACGTCGAGTGGTTTTGCGCATCCAGCCCCCAAGCCTGGGAGCTAGCTAAGCCACTGGAGATATTAGGAGTACTGATTGGTGCTTAGCCCCTGAGTTCGGGAACTAGCCTGTGCTGTTGGAGGCATGCTTAGTGGGCATCGCGACAAGTGTCGTCGCCAAAGCTTGACCTGAAAGAAAAAATGCGTACATTATGTAGCATATTTGTAGGATTTTGAAACTGCTGAAATTTATCCAGTGATCAGTATGAAAGTTGTGTCATGCTCTTATTCCGGTCATACTCTTCCCGAGTAGTTAGCCTGTTACGCCTAGGCTCTCAGTCTCTGGGTAGCCATTGCCGCTGCATGTGTGAGATTGGCCTCGTATACGCGTATGGGCTTAGGCATGACAGTTGCGCCTGAGGCTTTCACGAGTTAAGGCGTGTACTACTCGAGAAGAGTAGTGACCTTAAGAGAAGACAAAAGTGAGAGGAGTCGCTGCTGCGATAAGAAAGAGACTGCACGATTGCGAGTCAAGCTCTTGTTTTAGTCATACTCTTCCCGAGTAGTTAGCCTGTTACGCTTAGGCTCTCAGTCTCTGGGTAGCCGTTGCCGCTGCGTGTGTGAGATCGGCCTCGTATACGCGTATGGGCTTAGGCGTGACAGATGCACCTGAGGCTTTCACGAGTTAAGGCGTGTACTACTCAAGAAGAGTAGTGACCTCAAGAGAAGATAAGGAAAATTCGCTGTTGCGATAAAAAGAGAGCGCGGTAGCACGAAAGAGTTTGCTGCCCTCCAGCGAATAGAGTTCGCGTTGCGCGCAAGAGTTTCCGGTGAGTAGAGCGCGTGTTGCGCGCAGACGAAAAATAAGCCGGAAAATAATTTAGAAAAGTGACTTAGCTTGATTTGTGGATGATTGTTGATGAAGCTGTGACGGTCGTTGATGAAGCCATAACGGTTGTTGACGAAGTCGACTAGTCGGAGGCGATTCTGACTAGTTGTCGACAACGCGAAGTTTGCCCCAACTAATTTTTAGTCGAGACAAAGAGTTGGGGTAGTCTTCCCTCCACTAGCCTTGTAGTCGAGACGAGTAGTAGTCATCAGCGGGCGTTGCGATGTGGTCAGAGTAGTCGGCGGCGAGCCGCCCGTAGTAGTCAGCGAGCGCCGCGACGTACTAGGAGAAAGCATCAGCGAGCGTCATGACGTAGTAGTCATCAGCGTGTTGCCGAGCGAAGTAGTCGAGGGGAGTAGTCGAAGTTGTTGCTGAGCCGCCCGTAGTCACCGGCGAGCTCGCAACGTAGTTGAAGTTGTCGACGAGCTGCCCGTAGTTGACGGAGTGGTCGGCAAGCTGATCGTGGTTGTCTTGACGTGGGCGAGGAGTAGTTCATTCCGTCTCGCTCGACCCA